>NC_056743.1:1284359573-1284629573 GCF_019279795.1 Protopterus annectens
GTTAGGGGGTGCAATCAAGTAATGTAGAACGGTACTTCCTTCATTAATTTTTACTGTGCTAGAGTTTGTTTTTTCTTATCATTGTTCTTGGTTTGAAGAGCTGAGGGGGTGCTGGTCTGATGTTGGGAAGGCGATTGATAGAGTCAGGCAATGTCTTTTGTTTTGCTCTATAACTGAAGAGCTGAAGAGGTGTGGCATTATATCAGAAACAGAGGCATTAAGCACAAGATGAGACAGCTATGGCTCTGGCTCACTGCTACAGCAGCTTATATCATTAGCACTGCATTTCTGAGAAGCACATCAGAAGTCACAGCATGGCTACAACTGCATAGCAGAAGCAAAGAAAGAAGGATTTTTGTACATCTGACTGGGCCTGCAGTGGTATGTTGTCACATTTAGAAAGCTGTTGCTATGTAGTGCCACCAGTCACAATACGTGTGATTCCGTGCTTTCTTTGAACTCCCATTTGTCACTGCTGCAGTACATATGGTAACAGGAATGCAGTTATAGGTAAAGAGCAATGAACCATTGCAGCACTGTACAAAAATAACCTTCCAGGTCTATTCTATCTAATCAGACAGACTTCAGTAATGTTCCAATTCTCCTGATACAGCTACGAACAGCTTTGCATCAAACAGCCTTTTCAGTGCAACATCAGTCCAATGACTTGTAGCTCAGTTTCTTCATCTTAAGTGATGCAACATTAATCAACAGGTAATACAAGTAAGTCTGCTGATTAAAGTGGTTTCCTCAACCATTGATGCATATCATTGCCATAAGAATAAAAATGTTAGTATTAGTGGGGACACAATACTTCCTTTTATTCCTACTTCTTAGCTTTTTTCATGAATAATTGTACATAAAACTAGTTTTGCATAGGATAATATCTTGTTTCTTGAATATTTTATGTTTATTTTCATATGCACTCAAATAATACATTTTGTCTAGGGACAATTACTGTGTCTTCTTTTTCCAGACTTAAATTTGTTTACACTGCTTTTACTGTTCTTATAAATATGCAGTGCTTCATTTTGGGGTCAGAAATCTTCATGGTGTTTCTTTCAACAACTGCACACATATTTATCGGTTTCTATTAACATTTGTGGTCACTGTTATTTTTAGTGAAGTTCCTTCACCTAGGTAATCTGATTGTGTCAGAACTGTTTCAATGACTGAGGGTTGCCCAGAAATGATAGACATTATAAATGCTTTTAAAACGTTTTCATTGAGTTTGGGTTTTTTGAAGCTTCAGCATGATGAAACAAGTCAGTCACAGTTTCACCTGGATAAAACTTAGAAAAAAACACATTTTTCATGAACAAGCTTTTCAGTATCCCCAAGTGGAGAACTTCACCATATTTATTATATAAGTAACTCCACATTCAGACACTTACACAGAAAAAGAGCAAAGGTCCCATAAATTGAATCACTGCTTGTGTGGGAACAGAAAACATACTTGAGTTAATTTCCTATGCAGAACAGAAATTGGGAAGTTCTATATCACAGAGTTGAACTTGCAAAGCCTCATCCACTTTACACTAGTAATGTAGACAAGCCATACATAAACACATGGAACCATTTGATTAGTAGGTTTTGGTTATCAGTTCACAACTCTTCCAAAATGAATCGTATAAGGAACAAAAGATTTGCAGTTTTTCCTGCTGATTTAGGGTAGCAATTACAAGGTAGCTAAATTCATACATTGCTCTTAACATGGAACATAAAATCTGTTTGGCAAATCCCTTAAGTTTAAGGAAAAGAAATTAGAGCTTAAACTATTATCTTCTGTTAATGCCCTTGACATTATTATAACCAACTGTGGTTATCTATCCACCAGGAAACTTTAGAATAATCTCCATTTTTCTTTGCATACCTTGCTTAAACTGAATCACATCTAAGAAGCAGTCCTAAAAGATCCTTTTCTATGGTATCAGAAAACAGGATGGGGGGAAGGGGTGCCTAATTCTCACCCACCCTTTCACTACATTTATACTTTATACTCCCTTATTCCCTCCTGCATCTCAATTCTGTCTAATCCCACCTGCAGCCATACCTATCGACATTTAGCATCACAAATCTCATAGCCCTTTGTATACTGTCTGCTCTTGAATACACACAGCTACTTCCCTGTAAACTACTTTCTAGCTTTTGCAGTTCCCACTTTAACTCTCATCTATAGGACTGCTACCATCTACATCCCATCCATTCCTCCCATTCACTTGAATAATATGCATCATAATGCTAGCTCACCGTCTGTCTACAGTACAACGTGCCAGCTAATCCCAACTCATTTCCTATTGTAACCCTTTCATAAACCAGCTTTTCAATGACTCATATGCAAATAGCACAATTCAAGGCCAAAACCACCACTATACCTTAATATCCTAATATCTGTTAGGTATTAAAGAGTCAGAATCCAACAAGGACAAGTGCTTACTAGCCAGCAAAAAGACAACAAGAAATACCATAAAACACAAAAACATTGCCTCAAAACATAATCCTGCAAAATATTATCCTACAAAATCACTGAATCCAACACAGCATACTTCCAATAGTTCTGTGCCACAACTATCTCCCCTGCAATTATTTGGTGTCATACATCCAAATCTTGGCCAATCCAACACAAACAAACATATCTACAACCCCTCTCTTCTACAAAGCCCCACGTCTCAACACCAGTAACATGAATTCATGGCTCAGCTCTCTTCAACATTCACAGCCTCACCAATAAATTTGCAAAGTTTCATGGCTGGATTGGTAGTCAGTTCTCAGACATTATTTCAGTCACCTAAGTGTTGCAGAAACCAGAAATAAAAGTTATAGAATTTTGTCCCAGAGATTTAACAGCATGATTGCAGACCATGTAAGTAAAAGGGTTGGGGGAGTAACTATTATATATGCAAGTAGTCTAAACAGAACAAATTTCCCAACTGATGTTCCCACTTTATCAATGATGAAATCATAGCCTTTTAAGAAATAAAACAAAATAAGTCATGTGACTTATAATTCTGTACATTGCCCTTAGCAATAAATTCTCCACAACTGAAAACATCTTATAGAGGGCCACATCAAACGTTATCCAAGAAACCACCATACAAGGTAATTTTAATAACAGTCGGGCCTCTTTAAGCTGATATTCACCCCCACACTAAATTAACCTTTTCTGTTTTAAATAACTGGTCAATACCCCCTACATTTAGCAGAAGTATTAATGAAGTAATTCTTCACTGGATTTTAATTAATTAATGCCTCACAAAATATCCCCGATTCACTAAGCAACCGTCACTTCTCAGCTCACATTTGGTGTATGTTACTGAACAAAAAGCTGCAAACAGGTACAATACAATTCCACGAGTAACCTGAACATTTTAGTTAGCTCTCCTTCTTTACCACAATTGCACAGTGCAACTAGACCTCACCAAAAACGTTCTCTAGACCAAGCAATTGAAATATTCAACAGCCACTTCCTGTGCATACTTAATATTCATCAGGAGGAAAAAGGATGAATCCAATGCAGCCCCCTGGCTAACACAGGAAACTAAAACTGTTAGACAGGACATGGAAATTCTGACATACAAACAAAACTCAAATTACTTACCGAACATGGAGAGAACTATGTAATCTCACAAAAGCATGTCCAAGCTAACAAAAAGAGATATTTATACTACAATATTCCTAGGTCCACAACACCACAACCTTCTGGTCAGCCATCAACAAACTCCTAAAACCCACTAAAAGCACCTAGCCAAATCCCCTGCCAAATGCCATTGTCCTCAATATAGCCAGTATGGTTAAAAATTGCTTCATTAATACTGCTGCCTCACTAAGCAAGAAGACTATAACTTAACCCTCATTCAAACTAAACTGACAACTCTAGCTGCCTTCTTGTTGAATTCATAAAGCTTGCCTCACATGCCCTGGCATAACCGATATCATTTTTATAAACAGACTTTTTCTGAATTCTATATTCCTAAACTTTGGAAAAAGCGATATATCCTGCCACCGCATAAAGTTGGTAACTCTACTGAGAACTGTCCAATTTCTGACCAACTAACATTTGTTTACTACTACTTTAAAATGCTAAAAAAGATGTTTTAATTTCTAACTCCTACAGTACATATTACACAGTGTCTTATGCACAAACCCAACGTTTTCATCCAGACCACAGCAGAACTACAGCTCTGCTTGTCTTTCTTAACATTATTGACCCCAATCAAAATTAATGAAAGCTAA
Organism: Protopterus annectens; assembly: GCF_019279795.1. Lineage (NCBI taxonomy): Eukaryota > Metazoa > Chordata > Ceratodontiformes > Protopteridae > Protopterus > Protopterus annectens. The sequence goes on from NC_056743.1 coordinate 1,284,363,807, forward strand.
TCTTATCAATATTTCTACATCTTGCTATGGCATATGAAATGATGTCCAATCTAAATCTCCTAAATATATTTGCAGACCTAGGATTTATAACTCTCCACAAACACATTGACCTGCTATAATAATTATCAGTGTGCTAGGACTTATTGTAACAAATGACAATCAGCATTCTCTCTATATCTACTAGTGTCAGTCGGTGTTCCTCAAGGATCAGTCACTGGGCTTTTACTTTTTAACATATTCATAAACAAACTTTCTTCTGCCTCTAGCCAAGCCACTCCTACTCACTACTGTGCGACCACCATGTCTGAGTTTCAGACCATTATGCAACAGCACTATTCCTCTACTGAGAAAGGACTGGAACAATCTCATCCACTCTCCAGTCCAAACAAAACAAAGCTCAGTGAGGAAGTTGTCCCTCATACACTAAGACACGAGTTATGGTCACTGCTGACAACCTCAAATTTGATGTCCATATACAAAAGGTCATAAAAAAAGACACACCACAAATTAAGCCTACTATAAGTATATCCTTATATCTTAGAGTACAAACCCGGAAAGAAACACAGCAATGACTTATTTCCCATCAAGTTTCCCTTATGTCTCTCCACTCCTAACTAACATTCATAATACTTGAATAAATCAGAACAAAAAGTTCTAAATTCGCAGCCTATCTTCCCAATAACACACACAACTGCAGATCTCACAAAAAATGAACTGGATGGAATTCCCCAATGACCTGTCCCAAACTCAACTAAAAGCTGCTTACAACATCTTCCACTATCTTGAAAAGCATCCAGTTTTATACCCTCAATGACATGGCATGACATGGTACACACCATCCAAACCACATTGTTCCAAACATAAATACCCTGTGTGTGCACAAAAATCTTTAAATAGTCCTGGGGATGCCCTACACTTCACTTAAATGCTAGAATGGCACCTTCTCAAAGCTTCAAAACCAAGATTTAATTGCTAAACTCCCACCTCTGTCCTTATTCCTCCTCTGTCTATTTCCTGCTATTAATCATTAAAACTAATATTAGCACATCAGCTTGCCATGCATATTTCTCCAAGCTATTCTGATTTTTAGTACATATTGTAAATATTTCTGCAGTATTCTTTCAAGACTTTTTACAGTAAACATTGTAGTGTCACTCTCTCTCACTGTTTTACCAGAATTAACAAATATTGTGAATTCCATAGGAACACTCCTTGCTGTTTTGTGTATAATTTGCACTGCCGCACTCTATGATTTTATTGTAAGGCTCTCAAACTGTTTTCATTCTATTTGCCGACTGTTTCTACATTATCTCATGCATTTTTCTTCTGAATGGTATATTAATTGTTTTTTGTATCTTTTAATAATTTGTTATATGTTGGAGCTTTTCTCCTCAGGTCTTTGATGAAAAGACATCTTTAATAGCCCAGTCTAACTTTCCCAGTAAACAAATGCAAATAAATAAATTACTGATATCCTTAAAGTACACAGTATAGGAAGACTGCACATGATTATATATCCACCAATTTAAAAACACATAAGCATATCAGCAGTTCTCAGCAGAGCTTGAGCCTGTAACATTTACTATGCTGGCTGTCTTGTGTGACAATTTTGTTAAACAGACATTTTGGGATAGAACCTTACATACTCCCAAGAATTTTTATATCACACTTGTTTCATTTGGCCAGTAAAACAGGCAGCATATTATAATAATGTTTTCTACCCGGAGGTTTGCAATACAGAAACTCTTGTCTGCACTTAGTAATGCCCCCTTTGAAATTCAAATCATTATTCTATTACACTCACATGAGGTCACATATCTTTAAAAGGCAGTCTGTACTGTAAAAAAAACTTTAAAGGGAAAGCCTATTGTTTCTTACCACCCAGATGACTGACACTCAAAATGTCACTTCCGAAAGGTCACCACCATTTTGTAACATCAGTTAGATTCACAGAAGAATCAGAAGGTGATTGTTTTCCCTTTTTATCTCTTTCTCCATTTTCAAGCTAGGAAAGATGTGCAGCAGGTAAAGGTGATAAAGGATACTTACAAGCGAGGAGAGTGTGTTGAGCAGATGGAAAGAGTACTTTGAGGGGTTGATGAATGAAGAGGATGAGAGAGAGAGAGAGAAGGTTAGATGATGTGTGGATAGTGATAGAGCTCCACATTAAAGAACAGTAGCTCTGCACTAAGTACGGAGCTTCTCGTGTTTAATGCATTGCAGTTCTGCATTCAGCACAAGTAGCTCCGTGTTTAGCAATTTTTGATTGGCCCGTATACCGGCATACGGGCCAATTAAAAATCGTTAAACACGGAGCTACTTCTGTTTAATGCAGAACACAAGAAGCTCCTTTGCAGTTCCGCATTCAGCAGAAGTAGCTCCGTGTTTAGCGATTTTTGATTAGCCCATATACTGGCATACAGGCCAATTAAAAATCGTTAAACACGGAGCTACTTCTGTTTAATGCGGAACACAAGAAGCTCAGTGTTTAGCGATTTTTGATTGGCCCGTATGCCAGGTATACGGGCCAATCAAAAAAAAAAAAAAACAAAGTGGAGGCTGGCCGGGATTTAAACCAGCAGGGCGGGACTCGGGATCAGGCTGCTGATCTCTGACAGTCCCGCCAAAATAGGGACGTCTGGCAACCCTGAGTGCAGTGGATTAGCAAGGAGGAAGTAAGTATAGCTATGAAGAGGATGAAGAACGGAAAGGCTGTTGGTCCAGATGACATATCTGTGGAAGCATGGACGTGTTTAGGTGAAATGGCAGTGGAGTTTTTAACTAGATTGTTTAATGAAATTTTGGAAAGTGAGAGGATGCCTGAGGAATGGAGAAAAAGTGTTTTGGTACCGATTTTTAAGAATAAGGGTGATGTGCAGAGCTGTAGTAACTACAGAGGAATTAAATTGATCAGTCACAGCATGAAGTTATGGGAAAGAGTAGTGGAAGCTAGGTTAAGAAGGGACATGATGATTAGTGATCAGCAGTATGGTTTCATGCCGGGAAAGAGCACTACAGATGCGATGTTTGCTCTGAGAGTGTTGATGGAGAAGTACAGAGAAGGTCAGAAGGAGTTGCATTATTGTGTTTTTGTAGACTTAGAGAAAGCATATCATATGGTGCCTAGAGAGGGGTTGTGGTATTGTATGAGAAAGTCGGAGGTGTCAGAGAAGTTTGTAAGAGTGGTACAGGATATGTACGAGGGTAGTGTGACAACAGTGAGGTCTGCGGTGGGAGTGACGGATGTGTTTAAGGTGGAGGTGGGATTACATCAAGGATCAGCTCTGAGCCCTTTCTTATTTGCAATGGTGATGGACAGGTTGACAGACGAGATCAGAAAGGAGTGCCCATGGACTATGATATTTGCAGATGACATTGTGATCTGCAGTGAAAGTAGGGAACAGGTGGAGGAGACCCTGGAGAGATGGAGATATACTCTAGAGAGAAGAGGAATGAAGGTCAGCAGGACTAAGACAGAATATATGTGTGTGAATGAGAGGGAGGATAGAGGAATAGTGAGGATGCAAGGAATAGAGGTGGTGAAGGTGGATGAGTTTAAATACTTGGGATCAATAGTTCAAAGTAATGGTGAGTGTGGAAGAGAGGTGAAGAAGAGAGTACAGGCAGGATGGAGTGGGTGGAGAAGAGTGTCATGAGTGATTTGTGAGAGACAAGTACCAGTAAGAGTGAAAGGGAAGGCCTACAAGAGGGTAGTGAGACCAGTTATGTTATATGGGTTGGAGACAGTGGCACTGACAAAAAGGCAGGAGTTAGAGCTGGATGTGGCAGAGTTAAAGATGGTAAGATTTGCACTGGGTATGACGAGGGTGGACAGGATTTGCAACTAACATCAGGCAAATCTGCAATGCAAATTGTGGCCTGCTACAGATTACCCTCCATGACCCAGGACCACCACTCTGCCTTTCTGGAGATGCTGGAAAACATGAAGGTCCTACCGAATACCCTGATTTTGGGCGATTTCAATTACCCTACCGTTAACTGGGAAAACTATTCAAGTACAAACTCCCAGGTCCAGCGCTTCTTGGAATTTATCAACTCATATGCCCTGGATCAGCTGGTAAACTCCCCTACTAGAGGTGAAAACATATTGGACCTGGTCATCACCAACATGGGCGACAGGTGTTCCACACGGAGGTCAACCCGTCATTGGTTAGATCGGACCATAAACTAATCACTCTGGATGTCCACACCACACCACCACCTTCAACCAAGGAAACCACAGTGAAAAACTTTACTATAGCAAACTTCACCTTACTTAAGACAGAGGTGGTATGTTTCACAGCCCCCACGCTAAAGGATAACAGTGTCCAAGATGCAGGAACCTTTACAAATGCACTCTAGGAGCACCTACAAGGATGAATGGATCATACCATCCCTAGCAAAACCAAGACTCACTCCCCTAAGAAAAGGAAATGAGTCTGGTGGACCCCTGCCAAAAACAGGCTATACAATAGAAGGAGGAAACTAGCTATGAAAAAAAGCAAATCCCAAGAAGGAAAGACATCCCTGATCAGTATCAGTAAGAAACTAAGGTCCCTCATAAAATCCTCCAAGGCTAACTTCGAAAGAAAAATAGCCAAAGATTCAAAAGATAACCACAAAGCCTTCTTTAGCTATGTCAAGAATCTAAGTGGCAACTCTCAGATATGCTCTGAGCTAGTGCAAAATAGCACAAAATATACTGAACCCATTGATATTGCCAACATCCTGGCAGATAGATTCAGTGAAAACTTCACCCCCCTCTCACCCCCAAAAGTGTAGTGACCCAGAAATCACAGGCACACAGGTGAAAACAGCCCTTTCAAAAGCCAAAAGCACAGCATCAATGGGGCCAGATGGTGTCCCAGGCTGCGTCTTGCATGAACTACAGAACGAACTAACCCCCACCTAAACACACTGTTCAACCTTAGCCTCTCCACAGGCTACATACCCATAGAATGGCGCACAGCAACGGTTATTCCGCTCTACAAAGGAGGGGCCACAACTGACCCTGGTAACTATCGCCCCATAAGCCTGACTAGCCTGGCCTGCAAGGCTATGGAGTGCACCATCATGGAACTTGTTAACAAAGACATTGGGAACCTCCAAACACTTGACCGGACCCAGTTTGGCTTTGTTAAGGGCAGATTATGCCTACTATACCTGGTTGACTCTTCGAGACAGTCACCAAGGCCATAGATGAGGGGAAGGTAGTTCACACAGCCTACCTTGACCTTGCCAAGGCTTTTGACACCATTCTCCACTTTGGAATTATAGAAAAACTCACCAGCCTGAACAGAAACCCCTATGTCACGAGATGGGTTGCCAACTGGCTTACAGACAGAACTCACACGGTAAGAATAGCGGCTCCAGGTCTGACTCTAAACCAATCACAAGTGTTGTCCTACAAGGCTCGGTCCTGGGATCCCTACTGTTCGGCATATACTTCTTAGAAGTACAGGCAAACACAGGAGGACTATGGCTAACCAACTTCACCGATGACGGGAGCCATAATTGACTCTCCGGCTGGCACGGACATTCTCCAATAGGGCCTTAATGAGACGGACACCTTGTGTTAAAGTCATGGTCTCAAACTAAATGCCAAAAAATGCAAAGTCATCCCATTTGGGAAAAACAAAACACCCATGAATTACCACATAGGTGGCAGTCCCCTTAATACAGAAGAGGTAATAAGAGATCTGGGGACCCAGGTAAATAGTAATATCTCCTTTGACAATCATATTGCCAAAGTAGTTAGGAAATCCTTCTATGTAGCCCATCTAATTACTAAAGGGTTTGCATCTAGAAATAAAGAGGTTATAGTGCCCTACTTATCACTCATCAGACCCATCATAGAGTACAATACCCCATTTGGGATGTACCTCACAAGACACTTCCAACAGCTAGAAAGACCACAAAAGTACCTCACCAAGAGGATTATTGGCCTCAAACATATGTCCTATGCAGCCTGACTAGAAAAACTGCAGCTGTACTCTGTCGCATATCACTTACTCAGAAGCGATCTCTGCCTGACTTACAAAGCCATGTCCAAATCAGAATTGATGGACATGCTCCACCTAAAGAAATCCAAGTCACTGCGAGCCACTCGCTCTAGTGAGCTAAACCTCACCACAACAATAAATAGAACATGCTGGAGGGATAGATTCCTGTCACAGAGACTCCCCATGATTTGGAACAAAATTCCTAACTACATTAGGCAGAGCCCCTCACTAACACTCTTCAAGAGAAACCTTGACGAGTGGATGGGTAACAGAAAATACACCCCTGGGATCACTTCATTGGCTCTTCTTGACAGAGGCTCAGTTAATTAATCAATGGGGCAGCGAAAGCTGACACACTCTGGATAGGCTTATAAATGCCCTCGGGCAGATAGCCTAGTACCTACCTATGAACCTATGAACCTATGAGAGGGTCAGCCCAGGTTGGAAGGTTTGGAGACAAAGCCAGAGAGACAAGATTACGTTGGTTTGGACATGTGCTGAGGAGGGATGCTGAGTATATTGGGAAAATGATGCTAAGGATGGAGCTGCCAGATAAGAGGAAAAGTGGAAGGCCTAAGATAAGGTTTATGCATGTGGTGAGAGGACATGCAGGTGGTTGGTGTGACAGAGCAAGATTCAGAGGACAGGAAGGAATGGAAACAGATGATCCACTGTGGCGACCCCTAATGGGAACAGCCGAAAGATGATGATGATGATCCCTTTCTCCATCTTCTCTAAGTCTCCGCAGTGCTTGAATTAGCATAAATGTAGTGTGGGGGTGTGGAGTCTTGCCCCCACATCAAGAAGTGCAGCCCACTTGCAAGAAAAAAAGTTATCCTTTGTTGTGCAACCTTGGGATTGACACTATTTTGAATAGTGACCTCCCATGACTTTCGATGTTTTGGGGTCAAGCAAGCACAATTTGATTATGTGATATGAGATTATTCATAGTAAACCACTTTGCTGTCACAGATTATTCCAAGATATGGTAGCATTTTTGTAATGGAAAACCTGCACACTCATAATACAGTACTTAAGGCTATCTGTGGTTTGGCATTTAAGAGGTATACATTATCAATATGCAACTATACTGTACCTTCTGTATCTAAGAGGAGGGTTCCTTTGCAAAAACATAAACTGATTAAGCTATTTCATTTAAAAAGCATATACTCAGTTGTAAATTATGTCCTACAGCTGTCTTATAGACATAAACACATCTAAGATACTAGAAAGGTCACAAAGGCAGATGCCCTATGCTGACCGTCTAAAAAAACTCCACCTATACTCTGTGGCATATCGTCTACTCAGAGGCGATCTCTGCTTAACATGCAAAGCCATGTCAAACCCTGAGCTGAAGTTCCAATCCCTCAGAGCCACACGCTCCAGGGATCTAAATCTTGTCATCACAATGAACAAAACATGCTGGAGGGATAGGTTCCTGACCCAGAGACTCCCCATACTCTAGAATAGACTGCCCATACATGTCAAGCAGACCGCCTCCTTGGCCCTCTTCAAAAGGAACCTTGACGATTGGATGGGAGATAAGAAATTCACCCTGGGGATCATGTCAGTCAGCCTGCTAGACAGGGGTCCAGGGAAGTAAATATTGTGGGAAGAAATATCCAGGGAATTGTTATGGCTATGCTTGTATAGGCCCTATGGCTGATAGCCTAGTACCAACCTATGAACCTGTGAACCTATGAAAAGCCACTATTTTGGAAAAACCTAAAGCTGAATTTTCTTTGTCTCATAAATTTAAACACAACAAAATGTCTTCTTTTTAATTATAATATTTATTTTATTTATTTATTTTAACTGCAGTGTTGGTGCTGTGGTAGCGTTGTCGCCTCACAGTAAGATGCTGTCCGGTTCGATTCTCAGCTAGAGCGTCTTCTGCGTGGAGACATGCATGAATGGGCGTACCTTCGTTGAAGGCTGTGTGTCAGGGCTGGTAACTCGGCATGTAAAAATCAACTACCAATCATTAGCGGACCGGAGTTCTGCTTTGGTGACCCCTAACTGGGAAAAGCAGAAAGACACAATAACAACAATTTTATATATTTATTTTACATTTGTTTATCAGAATGGTTTGACTGGGTGCAAGCCCATTTTCAGCGGAGGCCTGGGGAGAAAAGTACAAGAATTCATACATCTATAATTGAACTCCTTTTAACTAAAGGAACATTAGTAGATGTTAAAAACCTCATGGACATGTTTAACAAATCCTTCAGTATTGGTTAATAAGACCTACTTTTGCTCATAATTTCTCCTGTGCCATAATGTCTAGAATGATGGCATTTGATTTGTTGTTAAAAGCTGATATTAATTATAGCATGGTCTGTGAAGAATTCTACATTTTTAATTTAAAACTTGAAGTCATTTTATTACATTAAACATACATTGTTTAAAAGGCAGACATACATTGTTTATTGACGGCAGAAGGTAACAGTTTATCTTCCTTTTAAGTTCATTTAAAAGTCTATCTCCCAATCGTTGCCTCTTTTGCCCCCTCATTCTTTCTCCACCTCTCCAGTCCTCTGTTGAATGTTATTATAGATTCCCTCACCAGCATCCATTCTGGTAGACTTTTTCTTTGAATCCCATTGTCTTCTCTGTGAGGAACACTTTCACATATACAGAAAGTAGATGGTATCTCCAGTCTATTGTCTGTCTTCACTCCATCATCCGCCCTGTGGAGGGTGAAACCTTTACAGCTCCCTGACCTGTTCCTGGATACTCATACTACCATGGCCCCTGTGCCCTCTTGGGTCGAGTGGGAGAGAGAGAGAAGAGCTCCATTTCCTCTAGTTTTAAGTCATTAACTTTCCCCTCAGTTCCACTCAGCCTTCTGATGACTTACCTCTAGACTCCTAGTACACTGATATTTTGTATCCATGAATGGCCTCCAGAATTGCACATACTATTCAAGGTATATCCTGACAAGGACCAGGTAGACTGATGCATTACCTTTTTGCTTACATGGTTTGTACCACTTGAGGATAAACTCTAGCATTATGTTTGCTACGGCCATGACCCACTCTGTCTTCTGCTGGTGACCCAGTCCAGGTGTGATCTATAATCTCATATCCTCTTCTCAGTCTTTTGTCATCTGTTCCCCTCTGATACTTTGTACTAGGGTTTGTTGTAGCATACATGCAGTGCAGTTGTCTTCATTTGTCTACATTTAATCTCAACTGCCATTGTTCTACCCACTCATTTTCAGATCCTAGCCTATACTTCCCCCATCTTCCACTGCAGTTATCTTTGTGCCATTAAGGGAAGAGGTTGATCTTATACTACAGTCCTTTAGATATATCTGAAATGGACATACTGATGGATAAGTGGCTCAAGATGGACCAATGCAGTACTCCAATAGTCACTTTCCTTATTCTCCACAGTGCAACCTTTCTGTGTTCTACCTTTCAACTATGCAACAGTGTATTTCCTTAGCCATGGGTTTTCTCCCAGTCCCTGTAGTTTTCTAGCAGCTTTCTGCGCAATTAGTGTTGACCAGGAAGACCATACCTGCCAATATGACCATATCATGTTTTCCTGTAACCCAGTCATAACATACTGGATCAGCTTTGACTAACAGCTCCTTTTGGCCATGACCCCCTACTAGTCCCTAGAAAATTAACCAGTCTTTTCCCAGGATTCAGTCTTGTACTATTATTGACACCATCCAATCCTCAGAACTTCTTTAATGACTAGCGATCTATTGAAGATTTTTATCAGGGGACCTACCAGCCTAAAGGCCAAACTCCTGAAGATCCTGGGAGGAAGCACATCTGATCCATGTACATTAGCATCACGTAGGACACTGAGAGCCTTGATTACCTCCTCCCATTCTGTCTTAATATTCTGGTGGTTTTCCACTGCCCTTCACATGCTGATTAACTATCCTTCCAAAGTGGTACCTTACATTCCCTTTACCTCATGAATATTAATGCGAAATACTCATTCAAAACTTCTGCTTTTACCTGTCCTACAAGTGCAGAGCAACCTGCTGTACAGATCCTGACTGTCAGGAAACAGCAGCAGAAATTTAGTTCAGAACTGTGCCATATTAAACAAATACACAAAAAGTGCTGTGTGATACTGTGAAATCACTTTACTGTCAGAGCATATCAAACGTGTGCAGTTTCCTTTTACAGTTAAACATGGCCTCACTTTTATTAAACTCCATACTTGATCCATAGACTACTTTACCCTCATGTTTACAGTAAATACACCTGGTCACTTCATAACAGCAAAATGTCTCCTCAATGTTTGCTAGGTTATGTCTATTGGGTTAGTTAGCAATGGCAGATCTGTCACACAGCAGAGTTTAGCAGTTAATATCCTCTTTATTACGAGGTAAGACACTGCGGTTGGTTTCTGACCCTTTGTGATCTCAGCTCAGGCTGGGGTTCCTCTACAACAGTTTTCCCAGAATTAGGGAGTAAGTTTGACTAGAAACAAACTTTTTTTGCTTATTTGTACTTGCTGCCTGTGATTGCTAATCCCATCTGAAGTGTACTGGTCCATTCCTTCCCTCTTCACAGAGGATGAGAATCATGCTAATCCCATCTGAAGTGTACTGGTCCATTCCTTCCCTCTTCACAGAGGATGAGAATCATGCTAATCCCATCTGAAGTGTACTGGTCCATTCCTTCCCTCTTCACAGAGGATGAGAATCATGCTAATCCCATCTGAAGTGTACTGGTCCATTCCTTCCCTCTTCACAGAGGATGAGAATCATGCTAATCCCATCTGAAGTGTACTGGTCCATTCCTTCCCTCTTCACAGAGGATGAGAATCATGCTAATCCCATCTGAAGTGTACTGGTCCATTCCTTCCTCTTCACAGAGGATGAGAATCATGCTAATCCCATCTGAAGTGTACTGGTCCATTCCTTCCCTCTTCACAGAGGATGAGAATCATGCTAATCCCATCTGAAGTGTACTGGTCCATTCCTTCCCTCTTCACAGAGGATGAGAATCATGCTAATCCCATCTGAAGTGTACTGGTCCATTCCTTCCTCTTCACAGAGGATGAGAATCATGCTAATCCCATCTGAAGTGTACTGGTCCATTCCTTCCCTCTTCACAGAGGATGAGAATCATGCTAATCCCATCTGAAGTGTACTGGTCCATTCCTTCCCTCTTCACAGAGGATGAGAATCATGCTAATCCCATCTGAAGTGTACTGGTCCATTCCTTCCCTCTTCACAGAGGATGAGAATCATGCTAATCCCATCTGAAGTGTACTGGTCCATTCCTTCCCTCTTCACAGAGGATGAGAATCATGCTAATCCCATCTGAAGTGTACTGGTCCATTCCTTCCCTCTTCACAGAGGATGAGAATCATGCTAATCCCATCTGAAGTGTACTGGTCCATTCCTTCCTCTTCACAGAGGATGAGAATCATGCTAATCCCATCTGAAGTGTACTGGTCCATTCCTTCCCTCTTCACAGAGGATGAGAATCATGCTAATCCCATCTGAAGTGTACTGGTCCATTCCTTCCCTCTTCACAGAGGATGAGAATCATGCTAATCCCATCTGAAGTGTACTGGTCCATTCCTTCCCTCTTCACAGAGGATGAGAATCATGCTAATCCCATCTGAAGTGACTGGTCCATTCCTTCCCTCTTCACAGAGGATGAGAATCATGCTAATCCCATCTGAAGTGTACTGGTCCATTCCTTCCCTCTTCACAGAGGATGAGAATCATGCTAATCCCATCTGAAGTGTACTGGTCCATTCCTTCCCTCTTCACAGAGGATGAGAATCATGCTAATCCCATCTGAAGTGTACTGGTCCATTCCTTCCTCTTCACAGAGGATGAGAATCATGCTAATCCCATCTGAAGTGTACTGGTCCATTCCTTCCTCTTCACAGAGGATGAGAATCATGCTAATCCCATCTGAAGTGTACTGGTCCATTCCTTCCTCTTCACAGAGGATGAGAATCATGCTAATCCCATCTGAAGTGTACTGGTCCATTCCTTCCCTCTTCACAGAGGATGAGAATCATGCTAATCCCATCTGAAGTGTACTGGTCCATTCCTTCCCTCTTCACAGAGGATGAGAATCATGCTAATCCCATCTGAAGTGTACTGGTCCATTCCTTCCCTCTTCACAGAGGATGAGAATCATGCTAATCCCATCTGAAGTGTACTGGTCCATTCCTTCCTCTTCACAGAGGATGAGAATCATGCTAATCCCATCTGAAGTGTACTGGTCCATTCCTTCCCTCTTCACAGAGGATGAGAATCATGCTAATCCCATCTGAAGTGTACTGGTCCATTCCTTCCCTCTTCACAGAGGATGAGAATCATGCTAATCCCATCTGAAGTGTACTGGTCCATTCCTTCCCTCTTCACAGAGGATGAGAATCATGCTAATCCCATCTGAAGTGTACTGGTCCATTCCTTCCCTCTTCACAGAGGATGAGAATCATGCTAATCCCATCTGAAGTGTACTGGTCCATTCCTTCCCTCTTCACAGAGGATGAGAATCATGCTAATCCCATCTGAAGTGTACTGGTCCATTCCTTCCCTCTTCACAGAGGATGAGAATCATGCTAATCCCATCTGAAGTGTACTGGTCCATTCCTTCCCTCTTCACGGAGGATGAGAATCAACTTCAGTCAACATTTAAGTAGCCATCAAGGGTGGTTTATTTTCCTTTTACCTTTTTTTTCAGCTTTATGTGTCCACACATACTTGGCTGAGCAACAGAAGAAGGCATACAATGAGTTGTCGGCAGGTGGTTTCTCTCATTTCCACAAGTGACACTGACAGCAAGCGAGGGGTTTTCTCTCATTTCCACAAAGGACATTGATAACAAACAGTCGAATTTACCAACCCTTGAAGCATGAGATGCTGTTTCAGTGGTCTCCTCCAGGGAACTCACACCTTCCCTGTGTGCCCCTGAATGCATGCAACCATTCCCACCATCCTAGAAAGCACAAGCACCTCATCTTCTTCACTCCTTTGGCATGCAGCCAGGATAAAACTAACTTGTCTTTCATATGTGGCATATCAACACGCACACTGTCCAACACCTCTATAAAGTAATTATTTTCTTTAGAAATGTTAGTATTTTTCAGCATCGAAGGTCTCTGTCTCAGCTGATGAGAATGCTTTCTGCATGATATTCCTTAATCGGTTCCCTGAACTGTAGAAGAAACTGGACCTGTTCATTCAATACTAATACCAAGAATCAGCTTAGAACCTACCCCATAGTATTCTAGAGATGCAGTTGTAGACCCTCTGCATTTCATATTTTTTATTTAGCGTGTTTATGATGCTTGAGCTTTTGCAAGCACTGTTTCTTTTGAACAGTTCTACTAGAACTTGGTTTTCATCAGGACAAATATGTTTACTCAGAAATAATTCATCTAATGATTGTCCTCTAGAACAGTTCAATGCTCCTGTGTATTGCAAAGGAAGAAGTGAAAGTTTATATTCATTGCCTTGCATTTTTTTTGATAATTTATTCACATCTGTTTTGAAGATGTTTATGAAGTTTGCAGGATATCCTGGTGCACTAGTAGAAAAATTCAATTTTGCTTAATAAAATGCTAAAATTCTTTGGATATAAATGGTGTTCTTTAGTGTTTTTTAAGTGTCTAATGACAACCTAAATATGATATCAAATACTTCTAGCCATTTTAAATATGCATTTACTACAAATATGAACATGTTATTTACAACCAGTCCTACAAAATTAGTTTATAATCTTTGCCAATGTTCACCCAGAAACTCTTATGGATGCAATTGTGTTTGTCTCAATAGATTTTCATCTCATATGGTAATCACTCATTACAGATGCTTTCAGTTTCTTCATCTGGCTTTGGCCACCAGGCAAACTTCCTAGCTATTGCTTCCACTTTTATAATGCTAGGCTGACCATATGGAGTTTTTCCAATACAGCTTGTGACATCTAGCTATATCCCACCGGATTGCCACCAATTAAATGAGACATCCCTTACTATCGTGGGTCAGCAACTAAGGAGCTTCAGTCCTCATTACTGACAACAATATGAGACTGTCACTTAAACAAAAGTAATATTTCACAATTTTCCCCTAACAGCACAACAGGAACACTCTGTATTTTCCTGGGACTGGACTATATACCTCTGTCCACACCAAATGTATTTTCTTATTATACACTTCAGAGCAATGTCCCAGTTTAAGACCTCTGATACACTTACACTCAAAGTAAATTTAAATCTCACACATCCAAACACTTCTGGGAAAGCCTGACACATATTTCCAGCAGTGTCCCTTCCCCAAAATAATACAGTAATGCTGCCACCAATTAAAGTGTCTTCATGCCCTTCTAAAGGGGTGTCCAATTATGAAAATTAAATATCAAAAATAACTGATAGCTATGACTAGAACAGCCAAACTGAGGGAACCCAGGGAGTATCAAACAGGTATAAGCACTCTCTAATCTCTACAGAAAAACATTGATTTCCAATCACAACGTAAAGTAATGAAAAACATTTAATAATAAGTAAAATTATTACAAGAATGTAAATCAATAGCTTTCAATAAACACTAGAACTTAATCACTGGAAGTGTAAAATTAAACTGCAGGATAGGAGTCCATTATTCTAGAAAAACTCTTATCTTAATAACTAAGCTTTCCTAATCTAACTAAAGAATAATGTCCCTGATCTAATCTAACACTTACCAGCAGGGCAAAAGGCAGGCTTACAGTTTTCAGGCTAGTGCTGAATTCAGGGCTGCGTTACAAGTTTCTGAGTTGCCCATACCTTACTTGGATAGAGGGAAGTTTCTCTGTTCACCTGTGAGAGAGGGGAACTTTGAGCAGCCATCTGTCCCTGGAGGAGTGGTTCCAGCCCAGAAGTTAGTAGTTTAAAAAATGCGTTGCATGGTTTTGTGTGCCGGGCAGCACTGGTTAGCTAGGGTTAAATTATTCCTGGCTTCACTAAGTCTCCTTCAGTTTTTCACTTGAAACTGGTCTAACTCTCAACCTAAGCACTCAAAAAGCATACAGTCCAGCACTTGGTCAGACCTAATAGCAAGCACTAATATACCCCGACACTTGACTGCCCAGCAGGGCAAGGCTCTTTATTCACCCCTCACCAACCAAGCAAGTAAGCAGCTCACCCTACTATTCAGGCATGACCAAAGGGCAACTTCAGGTGTACTCTCCAGTCCAGCTGGTGAATCTGGGTATCCTGAGGCAATGTTACAACTGCCTCATGTACACAGACAGCCCTCTCCTCCTACCACAAAACACTAACATATGTGAGAGATGCAATTATACAGCCAAACTGGAGGCTAAGGTATCTCCACCCAAGACTGGAATAGACAGTCATGAGAAGAAGGTTAACACTTGCACCACACCTCCAGCCTCACACAGACATACTAAACCAGCACTGGCAAAAAATACACATAAATACACAAAATCATACTCGGAGGCTCTAAACAAAAACCTGCAAAAGCATCACAGACCTCCAAAGCAGACACCCAAAAACCCTACGCTTCCTGTCACAAACCAGACAACACATAAAACACAAAATCAGTGTGCCGCACAATCACAGCCCTTAAGGCGAAATAATATACCTAACACACTAGTAATAGGTGACTCTATAGTCAGGCACACTGACGTCCCACTCACTAGGCTGGACAAGGAGAAGGTTACTGTTAGCTGCCTATCGGGAGCCAGAATCCGCCACATAACACAAGCACTCAGGTCACTCCAGAACAAGTACAAATATGACTCTGTCATTGTTCATGTTGGTGTGAACAACCTGAGCCGTACCTCCCTGGACTACATGAAAAGAGACATGGAAGAGCTCTCTGATCATGTAGCCCAGGCAGGTATGACCCTGACCCTGAGTAGCATCCTGCCCTCACCAAGAATGATACCTCAGTATAAAGAAAAAATGATCAATTTCAACAATTGGCTAAGCTTCTGGTGTCATTCAAAGGGGATCCAGTGTCTGTCAGCCTGGGATGACATGCTCGACAAGCCACGTTGCTTTGCAAGAGACAGCTTGCACCTGTCACCCTTGGCTTTCGAATACTGGCCAAGGCTCTTGCTGCCCCCATAGTGCCTTTTTTAGGCAAGGCTCAAAAGTCAAACCCACCTCCATAAACAGCACAAGTAAAAAACTGAGGGTTATGCTACTCAATGCCAGGAGTTTAAATCTCAAAATGCATGCTCAAGCACTCCTAAGTATGGAGAACGTCGACATCTGTGCAGTAACTGAAACCTGGTTCAAGGCTCCAGAGAGCACTCCAGCACTACTGGGTTACAACTCATACCACACATTTCAGCCACAGAACACGGACCAAAACACAAAAGGAGGGGGCGTATCCATATTCTTCAAGGATACCCACACCTCCAGGTTAGTGGCGCAGCATGATACCTCTGAGATCATCCATGTGCAACTAACATCGGGCAAATCTGCAATGCAAATTGTGGCCTGCTATAGATCACCCTCCATGACCCAGGACCCCCACTTCGCCTTTCTGGAGACACTGGAAAACATGAAGACCCTACCGAACACCCTGATCTTGGGAGACTTCAATTACCCTACCATTAACTGGGAAAACTACTTGAGTACAAACTCCCAGGCTCAGCGATTCCTGGAATTTATCAACTCAAATGCCCTGGATCAGCTGGTAAACTCCCCTACCAGAGGCTACAACATATTGGGCCTGGTCATCAACAACATGGGCGTCAGGTGCTCCGTACCGGAGGTCAACCCATCACTGGTTAGATCAGACCATAAACTAATCACCCTGGATGTCCACATCCCACCACCACCCCCAACCAACCAAGGAAATCACAGTGAAAAACGTTTCTAAAGCAAACTTTACCTTACTTAAGTCAGAGGTGGTAAGTTTCACAGCCCCCATGCTAAAGGATAACACTGCCCAAGATGCAGAATCCTTTACAATTGCACTCTATGAGCACCTACAAGGATGCATGGATCATGCCATCCCTAGCAAAACAAAGACTCACTCCCCTAAGAGAAGGAAACCAGTCTGGTGGACCCCTGCCATAAACAGGTTATACAACAAAAGGAGGAAACTAGTTCAGAAAAAAAGCAAATCCCAAGAAGGAAAGACATCACTGATCAGTATCAGTAAGAAACTAAGGTCCCTCATAAAATAATCCGAGTCTAACTTCGACAGAAAAATAGCCAAGGACTCTAAAGATAACCACAAAGCCTTCTTTAGCTATGTCAAAAATCTAAGTGGCAACTCACAGATATGCTCTGAGATAGTGCAAAATAGCACACAATATACTGAACCTACTGATATTGCCAACATACTGGCAGATAGATTCAGTGCAAACTTCACCACCCTCTCACCTTCAAAAGGGCCCACAACAATAACGGAAAAGTGTAGTGTCCCAGAAATCACAGAAGCACAGGTGAAAACAGCCCTTTCAAAAGCCAAAAACACAGCATCAATGGGGCCAGATGGTGTCCCAGGCTGCGTCTTGCATGAACTACAGAACAAACTAACCCCCCACCTAAACACGCTGTTCAATCTCAGCCTCTCCACAGGCTGCATGCCCATAGAATGGTGCACAACAATGGTTATTCTGCTCCACAAAGGAGGACCCACAACTGACCCTGGTAACTATTGCCCCATAAGCTTGACTAGCCTGGTCTGCAAGGCTATGGAGCGCATCATCATGGAACTCATTAACAAAGACATTGGGAATCTCCAAACACTTGACCCGACCCAGTTTGGCTTTGTTAAGGGCAGATCATGCCTACTAAACCTGGTTGACTTCTTTGAGACAGTTACCAAGGCCATAGACGAGAGAAAGGTGGTTCACACAGCCTACCTTGATCTCGCCAAGGGGTTCGACACCATTCCTCACTAGGGTATTATAGAAAAACTCACTGTCCTGAACATAAACCTCTATTTCACAAGATGGATTGCAACTGGCTTACAGACAAAACTCACATGGTAAGAATAGCGGGCTCCAGGTCTGACTCTAAACCAGTCACAAGTGGTGTCCCGCAAGGCTCAGTTCTGGGACCCCTACTGTTCGGCATGTATTTCTCAGACGTACAGGCAAACACAGGAGAACTATGGCTAACCAAGTTCACTGACGACTGCAAACTGGGAGCCATAATTGACTCTCCGGCTGACACGGACATCCTCCAAAAAGGCCTTACTGAGACAGACACCTGGTGTCAAAGTCATGGCCTCAAGCTAAATGCCAAAAAATGCATAGTCATCCCATTTGGGAAAAACAAAACACCCACGAATTACCACATAGGTGGCAGCCCCCTTAATACAGAAGAGGTAATAAGAGATCTGGGGACCCAGGTAGATAGTAATCTCTCCTTTGACAATCATATTGCCAAAGTAGTTAGGAAATCCTTCTATGTGGCCCATCTAATTACTAAGGGGTTTGCATCTAGAAATAAAGAGGTTATAGTGCCCCTCTACTCATCACTCATCAGACCCATCATAGAGTACAATGCCCCATTTGGGATGTACCTTACAAGACACTTCCAACAGCCTGAAAGACCACAAAAGCACCTCATCAAGAGGATTTCTGGCCTCAAACATATGTCCTATGCAGTCCGACTGAAAAAACTCCGGCTGTACTCAGTGGCATATCACTTACTCAGAGGTGATCTCTGCCTGACTTACAAAGCCATGTCCAACTCAGAATTGATGGACATGCTCCACCTAAAGAAATCCAAGTCACTGCGAGCCACGCGCTCTAGTGAGCTAAACCTCGCCACAACAATAAATAGATAATGCTGGAGGGATAGATTTCTGTCACAGAGACTCCCCATGCTTTGGAACAAAATTCCTGACTACATTAGGCAGAGCCCCTCACTAACACTCTTCAAGAGAAGCCTTGATGAGTGGATGGGTAACAGAAAGTACACCCCTGGGATCACTTCATTGGCTCTGCTTGGCAGAGGCTCAGTTAATTAATCCGTGGGGCGGCGAAAGCCGACACACTCTGGCTAGGCTTATAAATGCCCTCGGGCAGATAGCCTAGTACCTCCCCATGAGCCTATGAACAGTTGTTGGTGAGTTCTCTTTCATGGGTGTCCACTGATTGCACAGCACTGTAACTGACTGTACTTCACAAACAACTCAGTGCTAACAATCTGCAGTTTGGGTTGTCTTATTTTAAAAATATCAGTCAGTTGTTTGAAAAAGTTATTTTTCTGTCAGTCAGATGTTTAAATTATCACTTAGCAACCAGAAGCATTCTAATGACATCACTCACTGTTCAGTATAGAATGTCCCTCTCAAACATGCACAGTTAGAAATGTATCAAAACACTGACAGATCCTTTAAACATTTTGTTTATACAGGGACATACTCAACTTTTAAAATGTATTTACATATTCAGAATTAGACATGCTGGCATACAATACATGTAAATATGAGAATATACACAAATCTTCTGCCAGACATGCTAACACAGATGACAGTGTTTTCAGTTTCTTCACATCCTCCCTTATGAATCAAGCATGATTTTCATGTGAACCTTGAAAAACGATGCTTAACAAAAATGGGTCTACCTGAGAATATTAACCTACTCCTCTCATGGACAATCCCTCCACATTGGCATTATTAACCCCACTGAAATATGATATGGTCATATCATATGCTTGCAATAATAGACTCCACCTTAGTAACTTGGCATTTTTCTTACTGACCCTATTAAGCCATGTTAGAGGGTTATGATCTGTGAGTACAGTGAATTTTCTCCCATAAAGATAGGGCTGCAGCTTTTGCAATGCCCACACTATAGTCAAACACTCTTTCTCCACAACTGCTTAACACTCTTTGGAAGCGTTGTAAGGTGTTTTTAATTCTGCTTGTTCATATGCTAATGTTCAGCCACCTTCACTAATGAATCCTGACAGGCAATATAAGGTGCCTTAGTTCCAGAAATACCTCTTCAGAAATCATCTACCAGACTCTGCTGTTATTTCTATAGATAAGACTGGAACTTCCAATCCCTTAGCCTCTTCTGACCCCATTCCCTGTGAATAAAATAGCAGTGTGTTTGATAGGTATGGCAAAAACATCTATGCTTCCTCAGCACTGGCCTTTAGAGCTGTAAATTACAAAGTGCATAAGGCCAAATACCTCCTTGCTATGTTTGAAAACATGCAACAAATAATTTCTAACCCCCCTGCATCACATTACAAATCTCCCATGTCTAATATATTTTCCTTTTCATCACGTCACAAAACATTCCCTGAAGTGCTCCTATGATGCAGTTAATGCCGTTTCTAGAGCTGCAGGTACAGGTCCAGTAATGCACAGATATGACTGGTTTAGACTGCAAGGTCTTCCTGGTTATGTCCCAAATTCTCAATGCCTCCTTACAGAAGGGTATTTTTTTGTAGTTCCTCTGCTGAGATCTTAAAGCACTTAGAAGAAAGGGCTAGTTAATACAGCGAGTTTAATAGCTTGTTTCTGTCACCAGTTCCTAAGTATAGCAGACACTATCCCTCTAGTCCAGGACCATTCTTCAGGAAACCTTTTAAACTAGGGCAATAAAAATCACAAAAGTAACAGTATCAAAATAAATGCAAAGGGAGTCCAAGAAAAAGGAAGATGGTTGGCAAGGGTCTTCCCAGTCAAAAAAAAGAGAGAGCATGGCTATTTAAGCACCCCCCTCCCCCGCCACCTTGAACAACCACTCCAACAGCTCAAAACTGAAGCAACTTGTCTCTTTTCCCTGCCTTCTTGGAAAAAAGTAATAACTAATGTTTGGGTACTAGAACTAATCCAATTTTATGATACAAATGGCAGTGGCTGTCTGTTCCTGCAAAATCAGGGTCCCCCTCCATCCAATAAATCAAATGCACTCTTTTCCTTAGATTCTGTAATAAATGTTAGTACAATGTGTTATGGAGCCAGTTCTTTTCTCTCCAGTGGGAAAGGGATTTTACTCTATAATTTTTCTGGTACTCAGTAAGGAAGACTAGTATTGGGTCTTTCAGTTCTCAATTCCTTTCAAAAGATTCCAAAGTTAAAAATGTTAACCCTACGGTCTCTGTTTCCTCTTCTTCCATCTTAGTCCTTCCTAGAAACCCTAGACATCAAAGATGCATACCATCATATCCCAATTCACAAAGCTTCAAGTGTTGTTTAAATTTTTTTTCTGTGATTCTGGATTGCATTTCCCATTTAAATCTTAACCCTTTGAAGTTTCCACATTTCCAAGGATTTTTACAAAATGCTTAGCTCCAGTAGTTTCCTTCTGCAGATTTCTGGAATCTACATTTATCCCTGTCTAGATGATTGCCTTATCTTAGATTCAGTTCAAAACACTCAAGCATCCATTTTCTTTGCCATGAAACTCTTTCAAAAGCTGGACTTCAAATTAAACCTGGAGAAATCTTCCTTAATTCTCTCTCACTGATCAACATTTCTGGGATGCTTTTTGGACTCAGCTCTCTCCGGAATATAGTTTCATTTTACAATCTAATCACCCAGCAATGTGAATATTGGAGATAATTGTCATGGTTGAAGTGACACCTCGCTCCCATGTGGAAAATGGGAAAAATGGGTTGTGGATGGATGGATCTACAGTTTTATAGATCTGATTCACCAATTCATGACCACTGCAAGGGAATTTTTCAGGGTTCTAGGCTATATGGCTTCAACTATCTTAACGGTACCCTTAGCCAGACTGTAAATGAGAGCATTCAGTGGTTCTTCAATTCCATTTGAGCTCAACACCAGCATCCTTTGTCCTTTCCTGTACCAGTTCTGGGTACCATAAGCAAAGAACTCCTATGGTGGGGCAAATCAGATTGGGCAAAATCCAAGTCTTCATCTTTTCCCTCACACTCTATCTCAAGTGTCTAACAACAGACATATTAGACATTGCCTAGGGATGGTATCTAATGCAATCAAAGTTCAAGCAATCTGGGATCCCTCTTTCAGAAGGAAACACATCAACCACAAGAAAATGATTTCCCTGATGAAAGCATTATGGCTAACTGGAAGAGATGTCCTAGAAGGTACCATAGTAGAGATGCATACCTCTCAATTGTCCGTATTTTCACAGAATGTCCAGATTTTTGGCTCATATCTTTAGTCTGTTCTTCATAAAATTTGTGGTTTTCTGTCAAATCACACAGATGATCTGAGGTTTGAAGTCAATAAACAATGACATACATTTTAGTTTCAGACTTCAGATCCTTCAGAAAATGTATGTTAAAACAAACCCTGTTACTCTAGCAACTTTCTAAGTTTATAAGAACAATATTTAAAATATGTCCCTATTTTTGGGCCTTTGTCCCACCATTTTGTTGGGCTTTGTCCAGATTTCTTGATCTAAGAGGGTGAGAGGTACGCTTGCATGCCAGATACAGGTCACCTCTGAGCAGTCTGTAGGATATCAAGTATAGTCACAGGGCTTTGAGTCGGTCCATATAGGACATGCTGTTTAAGCCTTGTATCCTTTTATTAAAGTATCTCTGTGGGTATTCCAGTTGTTGCATGTGTCTGGACAGATATATCCCAAAGAGGGCATTATATTCAATAACTGGCCTAATGAGGGCTGAGTAAAGGGGGACAATGACATCCATAGATCTAGGCTAAATCCCTTTGTTTATAAGCTGTGCAGTATAGAAGGACTTTCTTATGATAATGGACACATGTTGGTCAAAAGATAGGTCACTTTCCTCTTAAGTTCCCAAATCCCAAACAATTGGGTCAAATCTTAGGGATGCATTATCAATGTGGTACTTCTCTGGGGTAGATGACTTTCCAAAGGATACAATTTAGTTTCAGTCCATGATTTTGGTGTTATTTATTTTGGACAAAACCTTCTACAGGATGGCTAAGTTACTTAGGTATTCAATCACTGCTCCTAAATTGCAGTCATCTGCAAACATAGTCAGTCGGAGCCCTTTGCTATTAGCTTTTACTTCAGAAAAGTAGATGTAAAACAGGAGAGGTCCCAGCACAGCACCCTGGGGGACAACACTGATGATTGGTCTCTTTGTGGAGGTAACTTCCCCATTCTGATTTCTGCATCCTAACTGTGACACAGTTGGCAATCCAGTGAGTAACATAGGGGTTTAGTCCCAGTTTATTTAGCATTTCTACTATGCCTAAGTAGGGAATTGTGTCAAAAGCTTTGGACAGGTTGAGTATGACTGTAGCTGTTCTCCATTTGCTTGGCATAAAACTTGTATGGAGCTGAGACTGAACAGTGCTATTAGGGGTGTGGCTAAATTGTGCTTCTTGGTATTTAAGATGCATCCAGGAATATTTTCAGGACCCATCAATGCAGTATGTATAGATTTTGATAGCACTTTTGGGACTTGGTGTTGTATAATACCTGAAGGCGAACCAGTTTCAGGTCATATATATCTCAAGGGATAGATGGAGGGGAGAGAGGGGTAAAGTTAGAGTTAAATTTATTGGCCAGTAGGTTCATTATATCTTCAGCCTCAGTGTAGGTAACATTGTATGCAATCAGCTTAGAGCATTGGTGCGTTTTGCTTTTGATACTTTGAACATAAGTAAAAAAATCCCTTTGGATTGCCTTTGGCTTAGGTAGCTATTTTAGCCTCAAACCTGGCTTTTTTGGATTTTATTAAGCTACTGCCTTATTTATTTATTTCAGTAAGGGCTTTAACATTCTGAGAACTACTGTTCTTACGTTTGGTCAAAATTCGTTTCCTTTTATTATAAAGCTTGTTGATATTATGGTTCCACTATGTGGGTTTGTTTTTAGGGTTTGCCTTGCACTTGCTCCTACAGGGTACAGCTGCATCTATGCAGCTGTTTACATCCTGGTACAGTGTGGTGGTGTATATTTTTGCATATTTAGTGAAGTAATTGACGTTGGTGGATATTTAAAGCTTGCCAGTATATCACTTAGAAGTAGGTAGTTTGTCTTAAATAAATTTCTAAAGGTATACTGGGTGGAAGAGATCTCTGATTTCAATTTTATTTTAAAGTAGACTGCTTTATGATCAGACCTAGCACGTGATAAAGATATTCAAGGGATGGTGCAAAATGCTCCCATACTAGTAAGGACAAGATCCAAGATGTGATTCGCCCTAGTGAGTACTCTGTCTAATTGTTCCAGGGCATTTGTATTGACAAAGTTCAGTAATTTCTGAGCTTGTGCACTAGTGGTGGTGTAGATTTCCCACTCTATAGTTGGATAGTTTAGATCACCTGGGAAAATGGTCATACCGAGTGATTCTAGTTCCTGCAGATAGGCATTGTAGCTTTCTTGTGTCATAGAGGGAGTTTTATAGCGACTAATGCGGTTTGGGAACTTTCTAATGGTTATTTGGGCATGAAGAAGCTCTAGTGCATCATGCTGCTTTACCAGCCTTGATGTAAGTCTCTTCTGGATGAAGACTGAGGCACCTCCAGCCTTTTTCCCCTCCTGCACAGTAGCTAGTCTAAACATGTGAAATATATTATAGCCCTGTACAGGTGGAGTACTCTCCATTCTTTTAAACCATGTCTCAAGTCACTACACAGATGTTGGTACGTTTATCAGGTTGGCATTGCTTAAAAAAGGCACTATGGGGTGGACAATGTCTTTGCCAATTATCAAAACCCTAGAGGAGATAGATGTAGTCCATCCCTAGAAAATCAGTGTGGCCTGCTGATCATATCTTCCCAAAATGACAAATATTGAACCCCCTTTGAATGACACCAAAAACTAAGCCAATTATTGAAATCAATTATTTTCTCATATTGCAGCATCATCCTTGGAGAAGGTAGAATGCTGCTCAATGCCAGGATTATACTTGCCTTGGACACATAATCTGAGAGTACAATCAGGTCTCTCTTCATATAGTTCAGGGAGGTACAGTTCAAGTCATTGACAGTGGCATGAACTATGATAGTCATACAGGTACGTGTTACTCAAGGACTTGAGTGCATGCTTGATCTGATGGATCCTGGCACCAGGTAAGCAACTAACCATCACTCCTTCCTTGCTCAGCCTGTTAAGAGGCACATCTGTATGTGTTATGGTGGAGTCACTAATAGCAAGAATGTTTGTTTGGGTTGATGCCTGTCTTACAGGCTCAGCATCTGTGACTTTGGGAATCCTTGTACTATTTGAGGAAGTAAGATTAACTTACTGAGTGTGCTTTGTGCCTGTGTTGTGTTATGGAGATCTTTGAGGTTTAGGTAAGTTAATCTTTAAAACCTCAGCGTATGATGGATTATGTGTATTGTGATGGACTTGCAGAGGTGTGATGTATGGAGTACTGCTGACGAATTTGTTGTCCGTGTTTACTGCGTGTGCATTTGTTGCCTCCAAGAATATTATATATGCATATCTCTCACATGCTGTGTTATGCTAGTTGAATAGTAGATGATTGACAGACATCAGGAGACAATTCTTACGCTGTCTCAAGATAATCATCTCAGTCAGGCTGGCTAGTGAAGTTATGGGGAAATGCTAGTGCATGATATTGACAAGAAGGACTCTGGGTGCGGGTAACTGTAACTGCTTGAATTGGTTTTATAGGTTGATAGGTGATTACTAGGCTAACGACCACAGGGTACTTTTTAAGCCTAGCCATGCATCTCAAATCTCTGACAAGTTCTGATACTCTTGATAACTGTGAGCAGGGCCTTGGGGGGTGAAATATTTACAAGCAGAAACCTAGGATATGAACCATTTACAGGCTCCCTGTTTCCATTAGAGACATAGTTGCAAAACCAGGAAATAATTTCCTGCTCCCCATCCAATTGTCCAAGTTATACTTGAATTGGGATAGGGAGGAACTATACTTCACATGAATGGGAAGCCTGTTCCAGAGACGGGGTATCCCTGGGATATATAACTGGCTTTCAAGCAGGTCCTATGTATATCACAGGCAAGGTTTAAGCCTTTAGAATGGATAATTCTGGTGCTGTTTGTTTTGTGGAAATGCAAAAGGTCCACCATGGTGGGGTCTCATGGGTCTATATTACCCGATCGAATGTTTAGGTTAGCGAATACCTAAACATCGACCTGGTAATATCGAAAAATTAAAACAGCAAATGGACAATTTAATGTAGGGAATGAATTCCCTTGGCCCACCCCCCCTAACTAAATATTCCAACTCCGAGATCGCTCTACAGTGGGGAAAGGGGCAAAATCCGCATAATGGCAAATGGAATTCTTTCCCTGTGTTGAATTGGCCATTCGCAGTTTTTTACTTTCGCTATTCTAGTTCGACGTTTAGGTATTCGCTAACCTATATGTTCGATAAGGTAATAGGAACCAGAGTCTCACAATGCCTTGTATGTCAAGCATAGTTCTCCCCTCCATACCTATCAATTGTCCAGATTTTCTCAGAATGTCCAGATTTTTGCCTTACATTTTTTGTCTGTTCCTCATAAAATTTTGTTTTTCTGGCAAATTACTGGCTAATTATAGAGGACTGAATTCAGAAAATAATGACATTTGAGCTTAAGACTTCATACCCATCAAAAAATTCATGTTATTGCAAAACCTTTTATTCTATCAACTTTCTAAGTTTCTAAGTTTGTAAGAGCAAAATTTAAAAACTGTCCCTATTTTTAGGCCTCTTCTCCCATTTTTTATGGCTTTGTTCAGATTTCTTGCCCTAAGAGAGTGAGAGGTATGCTCCCATCAACAGTCTGTAGGAGACAGAATACAGGGATACGGCCTTGAAGCAGTCTGCTTAGGACATGTTACTTATGTCCTGTATTCTTTTAGCGAGGAACTTCTGTGGACGTTCCATTTGTTGGATATGTCTGGTTAGGTACATACCAAAGAGGCCATTGTGCTCAATAATAGGTCTGATGAATGCCAAATACAGTGGAATATGGACTTCTTTGAACCTAGATCCATACTTTTGTTTATAAGTTGCACAACATAGAATGATTTACTCACTACTGTAGACATGTGATGGTCAAAGGCTAGATTACTGTCTAAGTGGTCCCCAAGTCCCTGACTAATGGATCAGTTCTTAGGGGTGTGTTGTTAACATGATAATTACCAGGGGTGGATGACTTCTCAAAGGATACTATTATGCATTTCTTGGCATTTAGTTTTAGTTCATGGCTTTGACACCAGTTGTTTGCTGTGTCAGCCCTTCCTGGAGAACATTTGTGTCAGTGGGCAATTCAATGGCAGCTCCTAATTGGCAGTCATCTGCAAATTTACTCAGCCAGAAGCCACTGACATTGGTCTTGACTTCAGAGAAGTAAATGCCACAAAGGAGCAGTCTCATGACTGATCTCTGAGGGATTCTGCTTGTGACTGGCCTCTTTGTAGAGGTGGACTCCCCAATTCTAACATCCTAGGTCCTGTCTGTGAGCCAGGTGGCTATCTGCCAGGTGACATAATGGTTTGTACCTAACCTCTTAAGTTTGCCAACAATGCCTCAGTGGGGTGTTATGTCAAATGCCTTGTCCAGGTCAAGGTAGGCAGGGTGAGCAAATATTCCCTCATCCATCGCTTTGGTGACCTTCTCAAAGATGTCCATCAGGCTGAGTAGGCATGACCTGCACTTGATGAAGCCAAATTGGGTTGGGTCAAGTGTCTGAAGGTTTCCTGTGTAATTATTGATCATTTCCATGATAATACTTTCCATAGATTTGCATATGAGACTTGTGAGAATTATGGGTCTGAAGTTGCCAGGTCTCTAGATGTCCCATATTTATGCAGAGGGATGATTGTTGCTGTTTCATGCTATTTAGAAGGCATCCTGGGATATTGTCTGGGCCCATTGATGCAGTGTTCTTGGCCTTAGAGAGAGCAATGTGGACCTATTCCCTGGTGATGGTGGAGAGAGTTATATTTGATGGTATTTCCTCAGGGGAAGTTGAGAGGGAGAAAGGGGTAAAGTTGGAGATGAATTTGTGGGCAGTAGGTTTGTTATATCTTCTGGCTTTGTATAGGTGTCTCTATTAAAAATGAGCAGCATTTAAAATAGAAAGACTTAGCTTTTGCAAGTAATTTTCGTAGAAATATAAGTGCGGAATAACACCGAAACACAGTATTCCCACAACTGCTAATTAAAATACAAGACTAAGGTTCCAGAACAAACTAAAAATGTAAATAGATGGGACAGAGCAGAAATGTGCAAAGTGATATCACCACACAGGTCACTATAAGTCTAACATAATTATTTAAGCAGAATTTAAATAATTAAAATAATTTGAGTCTCTTTCCTTTTTGATGAAAAGGAAAGTGGTAACACCGGATCTTAAAGATGCTTACCATCACACATTCAATGCTCTTAGTTTCAGGATATTTCTAAGGTGTTGTATCTGGATCACATTTTCAGTACTCTGCATTACCTTTGGGCTTTCTGCTGTACCTGAAGTGTTCACAAAGTGTCTAGCCCCAGTGGCGGCTCACTGCAGATTGCAGGGCATCCACATTTTTCCTTATATAGGTGATTTTCTTATTTCTACAGAATCTTCTCCCAGATGTTAGCAGTCCTTAACAAATGTGTCCAGCCTCCTGTCACATCTGGGATTTCACTTGGCAAGACTTTATAAAAGTCTTGTCTCACAACCTCTCACAACATTGTCTTTTGGGGATGTCTGAAACATACAGTCAAGCTAAAGACATTCCTTCCAAAAGAAAATGTAATAACTTACTAGCAGATCTGTCTGAGTGTTTCTCAATAGCTTTAGAGAATTTATCAGGATTCTAGGCCTCAATGCGTCTGTGATCCTTATGATTCCACTTGCCAGATTACACATGAGAAGAATTCAGGGGCACCTAAAAATATCCTTGGCCTCATTACCTACACCTCTTGGACTGTCAGATTCCTGTGATGTGGTTTGTAAGGCAAAAATTGCAGTGGCAGAGGGATGAAATTGCTCTCAATCCATGCCTCCCTTTCTCTGTCTTCCAACCCCAGTTCAATCTGCCCAAGAAAGAATCTCCAGAGTATGCTTTGGGTGCAGTTTCCAAGGGAGTAAAAGTGGATGTCGGTGGGATTCTTCAGACAGAGCAAAGCATATAAACATTATGAAAATGCAGTGATTTATGCTTTGAAATCTCTACACCATCTATGGGCTCTGGGTCCTTTACAGGGGGTTACAGATAGTACCATAATGGTGTGGTATCTCAACAAACAAAGTTGTACAAGGACATACCCTCTTTGCTTATTAGCAATGATAGCTTGGGAGTTGGTTCTTCAGCATTCTCTGACTCCTCAGGTCCCTACATTCCTTCAAAGCAAAGCATTGTGGAAGATAGACTCAGCAAAGCCTGAAGAGAGCCTGACAAATGGAAACTCAATACAGGAGTGTGCCAGAACTTCATCTAGTTGTGGGAAAAGCTCAAATAGATTTATTTACCTCTTTACAAGACAGACAGACAACTCAAAACATTTCTGTTTGAGATATCCTTGCAGCCAACCATAGAGAGCAGATACTCTTGCTGTTTCCTTAGTCAGGAATGTTTCTGTATGCTTTTCCACCCTTCCCAGTGATTTCCAAAACATTTATAAAGATTCAGAAAGAATTACCAAAAATCACTGTAGTGACTCCCTTTTGTCCAAGGCAAAATTGGTTCTCCCTTCGTATGGAGTAGGACAAGGTCAATTATTACAAACTTCCTAAAAGACCTCATAGTCTGCCCACACAGCACAAGTGGAGTTTAATACCTTTAGGCATCTTTTTCATGATGATGTGCAGTAGGTACTAAAAGAAGCAAGAAAACCTGTCACTTAAGTCTTATGTTGGGAAATGGAAGAGATTTTCTAGTTGGTGTCTTGCCAATCACAGGGGTTCATAGGTTCATAGGTTGGTACTAGGCTATCGGCCCTAGGGCCTTTACAAGCTTAGCCATAACAATTCCCTGGATATTTCTTCCCATAATATTTACATCTCTGGACCCCTGTCTAGCAGGGCGACTGACATGATCCCCGGGGTGAATTTCCTATCTCCCATCCAATCATCAAGGTTCCTTTTGAAGAGGGCCAAGGAGGTGCTCTGCTTGACATGTATGGGCAGTCTATTCCAGAGTATGGGGAGTCTCTGGGTCAGGACCCTATCCCTCCAGCATGTTTTGTTCATTGTGATGACAAGATTTAGATCCCTGGAGCTTGTGGCTCTGAGGGATTGGGATTTATTTAAGTGGAGCATGTCCAACAGCTCAGGGTTTGACATGGCCTTGTATGTTAAGCAGAGATCACCTCTGAGTAGATGATATGCCGCAGAGTCTAGCTGGAGTTTTTTTAGACGGTCAGCATATGGTCTCTGCTTTAGGCCTGTGATTCTTTTAGTGAGGTATTTCTGTGGCCTTTCCAACTTTTGAAGATGTCTTGTGAGGTACATACCAAACGGGGCATTATACTCTATAATGGGTCTAATGAGGGATGAGTACAGTGGGACAATGACCTCCTTTTTTCTGGATGAAAAGCCCTTAGTGATGAGGTGTGCCACATAGAAGGATTTCCTGACTGTTGTGATGTGGTTATGGAAAGTGAGACCACTGTCCACCTGTGTCCCTAAGTCTCTCATCACACTTTCAATGTTTAGTGTACTGCCATCTATGTGGTAATTCATGGGTATATGTTTTTTTCCAAAGGGAATAATTATACATTTCTTGGCATTAAGCTTGAGCCCATGGCTCTGGCATCAGGCATCTGTTTCTGCAAGGCCATTTTGTAGAATATCCACATAATTTCTGGATTCAATAATGGCTCCCAGTTTGCAGTCATCTGCGAACTTTGTTAGCCAGAGTCCCTTAGTGCTGGCCTGTACTTCTGAGAAGTAGATGCCAAACAAGAGTGGTCCCAGGACTGAACCCTGAGGTACTCCACTTGTCACTTGACTGGAGCTGGATTTGGAGTCAGCTACTTTTACAGTCTGGGTTCTGTCTGTAAGCCAGTTGGCAACCCATCGAGTGACGTAGAGATTCATGCCCAGCTTAGTACATTTATCTATGATTCCCAAAAGGGAAGTAACACCTCTCATTCTCAGTTATTTGTGTGAGCTACATAAAGATGGCTAGTCATATGCTTCCATCAATATGCATCTTGCAGCCATATCAGCTGGTCTGCCTAAGGATCCCTGAATTTCTTCTATGTTTGTGGTCAAGCAGTTTCTTAAAGGAGTGTAGCACATGGGACCCCTTTGTAAACAAATTCCTCCAACTTGGGAATCTCAGTTTTGTTCTAGAAAAACTGACTTTAATTCCCTTTGAGCCAGCCTCTCAGGCTGACTTACAGTTCATTACTATGAAAACTCTTACTTGTTGCACTGACATCCACAAGGGAGTATCTGATTTGCTAATGCTGGGTGAACTCTCTGTTTTTTCACAGAGACAGAACTGCATTAAGCACTAATCCTTCATTCATGCCTAAAATTGTTTCTGAGTTTATCTTGAGTCAAGTCATTAATCACCCAGTTTTATTCCTAGAGCCAAAAACAATGGAGAACAAATTGTATATATATTGGATGTGCACAGGCAGCTCAAGTACTACCTTGACAAAACCGAGTCCTTTAGGAAGCCTAAACAGATGTTTGTTTCCTATGCTGGGACTAATAAAGGCCTTTGTCTAAATAGGCTGTATATCCAGATGGTTGTTCTCTGCTGTTGTTTCTTTTTTTTTTTTGCTATTCCCACCATGGTATAAGTATTCCAGGCAAAGTTAAGGCACATTGATCAGGGGCCTTGTCCTCTTTGATGGCATACTGGAAAAGTGTGGACTCTAGAAGTATTCTAGAGGCAGCATTTTGATCCTCTGTTCATACTTTCACAAAGCACTACAGACTTGATTCCTTCTCAAAGTCCAGGACAGTTTTTCCCCTTATTCTTCCTCCTTACAGGTAGGGTAAGCATTGGGAATCTACCCATAGGCTACTGCAGAGAATGAAGATCTTAATACAGTTGTGTAAGTCCTATTTACTCATAACAATAGATGTTTGAATTTCTTCACCGATGTAGTAGTCACACTCACCCACCAACCCCCTTTGTTATGTTTGTTATTCTTCCTTGAATGATTTTTATGACAAGCATTGATTGTTAGTTGTTGACGTAAGATGAATCTTCCTTCCTTTCTCAGGGCAGTAAAATCCTGAAGATTTACCTTACTCTGGCTGCTGATATACTTCCCTGCAAAAAAGGTGCAGCCTATCAGCAGCCACAGTGAGAAGGAAGTGAGTTAGAGGTTTGGCAAGCTGGCCAGGTGCTGTGTCCTTGGCAAGACACTACCCACAAGCTACTGCAGCAGTGAAGAAATTCAAACATCTACTGTTATGGGTAAGTAGGACTTACACAACTGTACTTTATCACTCACTAAGTCTTTCCATTCTTGCAGAGAAGTTGCTGTAGGAATACCAAAAATATTTCCATTTTTTCAATCTTTAGTGTTCAATTGCAGCCTTAGATCCGAATAAAAATCTGACCTGCAAGGCTTTTCTCCCCAAGCCTGCAAGGCACTCAGTGATTTTATTTCAGGCTAAAAAAGCAATTATATCACATTACATTTTGGTATTAGAAACATGTCGTTTTTCTAGGCTTAGTGGATCCATCCTGTGGAGATTTAATCATGCCTTTGAAAAGACGTGAAACTCTATAACATCAATAAAGAAACTATCATCCGTCTCTGAATTAATATTTTGTAAGTAGGTTTTAAGACCTGGTGAGAAGGTTTTAAATTAGCCTGCAGGGGTTGGTTATGATCTCAGACTTATTATGCAAAAAGCAAAAAAGACAACGCACAATATCACTGATCAATCACAACAGCAAATGAGACAGCTGGTGTCCTGCAGTTTGGTCTCGTCAAAGAATAAGTGATGTGAAATGAATTGAGCAAGTACTTGACCAGACCTCAAGGATTACTGCTGAAATATATCTTATTTGTTCTGTGAAAAAGAAGCCTCTGATACAGTGTAAGATATTGTAAAATAATTACTGTAATAGAATCCTGCAGACGGAGGCACTTGAAGTTAAAGAGCTGATGGCAGTATTTAGAGATAGCTATAACATAACAAACAGACACATATCAATCACACACACACACAGACATATATTCGCACACATATTCACACAGATGATGCACATATGGGTTGCAGTATAATTCCTGATAGTGTATGTTAGCTCACTGAACAAAACTAAATGAAATCTCATTGTCAAAGAAAACAAAAAGTAGAAATGTAAGTATTCTATGTGAGGAAGAGCCCCCACTATAGAGACACACACACACACACAAACACGCGCACACACACACACACACACACACACACACACACACACACACACACACACACACACACACACACACACACACACACACACACACACACACACACACACACACACACACCTCCCTTACAAATGGCATTGCTTCTTGCATTCCCTTCTTAATATAATCAACTCTGAGATCAGTGCATCCTCAGGAAAACGATATTTCCCCACCCTCATGCATACACACACACACACACACACACACACACACACACACACACACACACACACACACACACACACACACACACACGCACACACATGCACGCACAGTCTTTCTGCTTACTGAAAACAGTCAGCAATCAAAAAATCCAATTTTTAAGCTGTGTTTGTCATTGTCAAGTTAACATTTATGACAGCTTCTGTGACAAATTGAATAACTCACTACAGATCTGAAGTTAACGACGGTAACAGTAAAGGGTGAACATATCATACGGGAGTATTAACAATGAACAATTTAAGACAGTAATATCAGATGAACACATGCAGATGGAACACAGTAGTGGGTAAAAGAAGGCTGAGGATACAGGCTAAAACAATAATATGGAGTGTATTGACAAGGAACAACACAGAAAGAAAATCTGCAAGGCCAGAGATGACACTAGGGCACTAATGTGACCCAAATGCTTTGGTATACAATATAAGGCATACATTGGCAGGGCATGATTATACTTTTTGAAGTCATATATATATTACTGGCATGTAGTACAGAATTCTTTCTTGAGATAGTATTTTTTCATTAAAGAATGACATACAAGCAAAAAATTTAATTAATAGGCAGTAATGCCGACAAAATATCTGCATTTGCTTTTACATTATTAACAGACAAAACCAGCCTTACAGTTAAATGCTTTTTCAGACATGTCAGTATTCACTACTGTACAACTAATAGATATGGAAGCCATAATATGTCAAATTAAAACAGGAGAAATCTTTACGGAGGCTGATGTTGTCTGTAGTGAGGAACATAATTTGTTTTTCAATCCATAACTGTAGATATTCTCTAAACTTGTAAACGTCACAGTAATTTGGATCTTTAATCTAATATAATAGGATAATAATAATAATAATAATAATAATAATAATAATAACAACAATGTTGGCATATAATTTGTTAGGCAGTATTACATAGGAATACTAACAGAGGAGTAATGCAGACTGAGTATAATGAAGCAGTAATGATTGTCTAAATGAAATGGGTTAATAATACAAGGCAAACTTGCTTCCTCAGAGATGTTTAGAGGAATGGACAGAGAAGGCATGCAAAGTGGTTATTATTTTCGATGAAATACTATGAAAGTTCAGAGATAAGGTATACATTGCATAGGGCCAGTACAGAAAAATGGGAGGGACTGTTCATTCCCACTTCAGAGACAGCTGTCATTAGGACTCCATGACTGATATGTTTCTGTAGAGTAAGCAGGCAGTTGTGCAGTGCACACAACTGAGCTACACAGCATGAATACGAGTGGGAATGTTTCTACGATAGCCATACTGTGTGCCAAGACGGATACACCTTGGGTGCAAAGTTAAGCACCTTTGGTCAGCTCACACCCCAGCTGACCATAATTGGAATAGTGACCTGGAAAATGAAGGTGACAACCAAGGAGGGGTGGGAGTCCACCTGATAGAGAGTGTTGATTTTATCCTGCTACAGGAGCAGCCGCTGGAGAAAGGTGTAAAAATGCATTCCATGTGGATGCGGATTTAGGAATATGATTCTGTCAAAGAGTACATCTCTCCATCTGAACATCCTGGCTATGTGGAGGTGTGCATTCATACTGGAATTAGTATACCAGCATTGCAATTTGTTTGAAGGACAGCAGTGGGAAGGCTGTATGGACATTCAACATTTCCTATACCCTGGCAGCATAGGGGTGAAACACTGATTACAACCCAGATGACCCAGACTTGATTAAAGTGCTGGAGCAGCCACCATAGGGAGGATAAGGAGGGTGTACTGGGGATGCCCCTACTGTCTGCTCTCATTGGATGCTGAAGACAGGCACTATCTGGCAGTGAGTAGGTGGGGGTAATACGGTATATGTCAACACAGAGGTAGGGGTATCTTTGCAAGTCCCACTGAACACCTCTGTGCAGAATGTAATCCAATATGTCAGGGGTAAGGACATAGCCAAGACCCAGTGAAGTTAACAGACAGCATCAACAACATGACAAACCCTGCCCATCTCCTCCTCTGCTTGATGATGGAGTAATACAAAATGTGATAGCAGCAAAGCTTCCCTGACTACAACAGTAGGACCCACGTAACAAAGAGCCACATGGTGGGGTTTGATCAAAGAACTATGGCCTTGAGGAGAGCGGACTATTAGGATGTGGAAGATGATTTATGTCAACATTGACTGATCCTGACAAGTCAAATCTAACCATGATACAACTGACTACAAAAATTAAAACTCATCTAGGCCCCCTGCAGGGTGGGTTCAGTGTTTGGAGTTACTGGTCTTCTGTAAGTTCAGCTGGTACTGATTTGACTAGTGTAGGCCAGTTATTCTATGAGCATGACCAGCACTAGGTGAATATTATTGGCTCTGCATTAAACAGCAAAGGCAATGTGTGTCAGTGAACAGACACTGACTCAGGGTTTGGCTATTTCTTTTGTCAAGTAGTTGGTATTTGATTGTTCCACTCTGCTGATCTGATGAACAGTTAACTTGTTGACTGGACAGTTCTGTGAGTGGCAGTAAATAGTGGTTACTACTGAATTGACTTTACCTGCTTTTGAACTCAGAGTTTATTAAGACTTTGATCTATTTTGTAAAACTGTAGCAGCTGCCGCTGTGTTTATTTTTCCCTAGAGTTACCTGACATTGCTTCACTGACAGCACAGGTTCCAGGTACAGACTTTCAAATACAACCAAACCTTGGTAATATTGGTAGTTATCCCGTGTTGAAGCTGGAAAGCTGTTTTCCCACTGTTGTTACTGATATTTTGCTGACAAAGTCTAACTCTGCACCTCCTTGTGAAAGTAGTTTTACGAACGTGCCAATGCTAGCCATGTGCCTTTGGAAGAATTATGCCAAGGTTATTAAAAGACCTGGAGTGTATCGAATTGGTTCCTGAGTGGAAGCGTGCATACTGTGAAGACATTTAGGGCTTGTTGTTGGATTATCATTTCATGATGAGGCATAACCTTAGACCATTAATTATATCGGGTACCAGTGGAGAATGTCAGCGTTATACTTCTAACCTCTTCAGGGGATTCCAGCTCCTTGTTCATTTTGTTGTTTCCCATTTACTTAGTTACTTACCTTTTTGATTAGACTGAATATTCTGTTACGGGTAAGGATGTTGTTTTTTTGTTTCGGTCTCTGGTTTTGTTTCAGCATCATATACTTCTGTTTAGCTCTTGTTTCAGAAAGGGCTTTTAACTGTTTTTAAATTGCTTTACATTTTAAGATTGCATAATCCTTGTCTCTGCATTTACTTAAGCTATAATTGGAATTTACATTTTTGTTTTTAAGTCCTTCATAGTTTGTTTATTTTATTCACTGCTTTTTCCTTTTATGTACAGTTGATTTATTTTCATGTTAAAATATACTAGTTTCATTATGGCAACACTTATTACTACTAGACTATTACAGCACAGTCAGTTTCTATTATTTGCAGTTTTTTTGTCTCACCCTGTTTGCTTTTGACAGTCTATCACCTATGCAGGTGTTTACACATTTTGGATAAACATCATGGTGAACAACTGAAGTTGGTCCTTTCAGGTGCTTCCTTGTGCATCTCTATGGTGGGTTAGTCAGTACAATATGGACCTTCAGAGCCCATGTCTCCAAATGATACTCAAGGTATCATTTATTCAACAGCAGCAAATATCAGGGACTCATCTTACTAGGAATCCTCTTAGGGTACTGTATACCAATACATGGGCAATCTGTAATGAAATAGAGTTTATCTCTTTTCTACTGTGGGATAATGACCTTGGTTTTATTACTGAGACATGGATAGATGAGAATTTTGGCCCTTATTTGCCTGTCTGAATTCATGGTAATACAGTGCTTGAGGAGGGATAGGATCGGGAGTGGAGCTGACATCTTGGTAGAGACAGGCTGGAGCAGGCTCCGGCTACCACTTGGGAGACCATCTCCTTTGAGCATGTTTTGGTTACAGGAGTAAACTAGGTTCCTTCTTATGTGCTGCCTTCCATATTGTGTAAGGAGATTCCTACAAGAGTTCACTGGTTTCTTCATTGACTCAATTGTCAGTCACCAGAATATAGTCATTACTAGTGACTTTAATATCTAGGTTGAAGATAAGTCGATATCTTTTGCTAAAGAATTAGCTTGTGCTATAGAAGAATTTGGGTTTTCTCAGATAATTACCTTTGAAATGCATAAATTAGGCCATACATCAGACTTTATCTTCTTAAATAGAAGCTGTGATATTGGACCAGGTAATGGAATCAGTCTCTTGGTCTAACCACTTCTTGGGTCACTTCAGCCTTGAGGTGACACACTGTAGTCCCTTGGTCTTGTTCTGAAGGTAATTCATTGTATTAGTCACATTAGTTCTAACCTTTTTCCTACCGTGATCCTTCAGTTCCTTCCAGAGGATGGTGCTGACACTCTGGCTGCCATGGTCATAGGCTATAATTATTCTCTGTCCCTGGCACTAAAGTCTCTAGACCCAAGTTGTGATCTAGTCTCTACTGAAAAATGGGAACCATGGTTTGAACATGATTTTTGTCTCCTATGACAGAAGAAGCACAATTTAGAGTCTCATTGATGTTGTGTGGGTCTATGGAGTGATAAACATGACTTGGATGAACACTGTACCATTTACCTGGTAGAGATCTCTCATTAGTAGGCAGCATTGCTGTATAGAGAGAGATGTCATCAGGAGTAAGTTGACCAACAGCAGTGTTCTGAGTGGTTGAAAGGCTGTGTAACCCATCCTCCTTTACACTATAAGGGTATTACCTGCCACCTGCAAGGGTAATGCAGTAGTTCTAGCCTCTCCATCTTTCACTGCTTGAATGGTGTTTGATACACCTGATGCAGGTAAACTCAGTGCTGTTATTTCAGGTGTATGACTTACAACTTGTGGCTTAGATCCAAGTCCATCAAGACTGGTATTGACTAGCTTTAATGTTCTTGGACAATTGATCTTTCAAATCTTGACTTCATCTTTTAGAGATATAGTATTTCCATCTGCTTTGAAGGAAGCCTTTGTTATCCCTACTCTCAAGAAATCATCTTTGGATTCTAATATTTTTGACAGCTACCATCCATCTTTAACCTTCCTTATTAGAGAAATTGTTTTGTCTATTAGCAACTTTTGATTCACTTTATAGGTATTGGGCTCATGGATCCCTTCCAATCAAGATTTCTCACTCATAGTACAGAGACAGCTGTTATGAGTTGTTAATGATCTTCTAATGGCTTTTTGGCCATAGGCCAGCATTACTATCCAGTAATGGTCTTCTTGGATCTATCAGTGGCACTTAATATTGCTGATTACAACATTTGATAAAATGGTTACAGACTTATTGTGGATTTTATCTGTGGTTCTAGAAGGGTTTATTTCTTATCTTTTTAGTTGTTCTCAAAAGATCCCTTCCAGGATCAATTCTTCTTCCTTGTACCCTACTGTGTGTGGAGTATCGCAAGGTTCTGTCTTAGGCTTATTGTTGATCATGGTTTATATCTTCTTTTAGGAGATCTGCTATTAGGACAGTGGAACAAAATCCCGGTTTATGTGAAAAGCAAAGCACCCTGGTCTTGTTTAAGAGAAAGTGTTGAACCTATGAACCTATGAACCTATGAACATACCATAGTTATACCGATGAAATCTACCAATCCCTTTCCTTATCACAGGGTGATATGGTGAATGCATTCTTTGGCTGATGTTTTACAAGCCGTGCATTCTTGCTTAGTCCATAACTGGTTAAAACTCAGCACCTTCAAAACTGCAACCATGGCAGTTCATGCATCCCCTCAGTGATTTTTTGTGTCTATATTAGATAAACAAAAGTTTATCTAAACGAACACTGCAATGATCGAAAATCCCAGAACTCAAAGTCACAATTGTGGGGGCTACTCCCCCCTCCCGCACAAAATATATATTCTAACTCTGAGATCACACTACAGTGAGGAAAGGGCAAATATTCCAATCTTCACTCTACTGCGATCTCACAAAAAACATATCGAGGTCCTGGGTTTTCGATCATTGCAGCGTTCGTTTAGATAAACTTTTGTTTATCTAATATAGACCCAAGTTTTCTGCACCTCCTTTATCCACTTTCATCATATAACCTCCTGGTAGCTGTTCATGCCTTGGTCTCCTCTAGGCTAGATTACTGCAATGTCCTTTACTTGGGACATCTTAACATTGAATTCAATCACCTTCAGGTGGGGTAGAAATCATCTGCAAGGCTACTAACTGGCAGAGCATGCTAACAGCATATTATGCCAA
Organism: Protopterus annectens; assembly: GCF_019279795.1. Lineage (NCBI taxonomy): Eukaryota > Metazoa > Chordata > Ceratodontiformes > Protopteridae > Protopterus > Protopterus annectens. Next base: position 1,284,403,451 of record NC_056743.1, read on the forward strand.
TCCTACATAGCCTGCACTGGCTTCCTGTTCATTATAGAGTCATCTATAAAGTCTTAGTGCTAACTTATGTGCCAACGCATGACTTGTGTTCCTCTTACCTGAAGGAGTTAGTTGTGCCCTATTCCTTTGTTGTGTGTTGGGTTTAACTTCCCAGGTGTTGCTAACAGTCCTGCAGGTGTGTTTTGAAACTTCAGGATTCTGTTCATTTTCATATCAGGGTCTTCACCTGTGGAATCTGATACCTCAGTGGCTCTGGGAGTACTTTTCTCTGTATGGCTTATGGAGACCACTTAAAACTTACATTTTTTAAATGGCTTATGATTGGCTGGAATGACCGTTCATTTTAAATCATTGCTGCTAACACTTTCATCCATAACCTCACTGTTATCATCATTGTCAACCCTGTGTTTCCCATTTTTACATGGGGCTGGTGTGTCATAATAACATTAGTCAATGTAACCAAATCACCTATTGCCAATGTTTACAAGGCTGAGTGGCTCTGTGTTATTGTCTATTTGTTGTCAATATCTCTATAACAAATTAGTAGCATGAGTTCTGCTACTATTAAAGTGGATTTTTCTTCACTGGTTTTATTTCCTTTCTTTTGGATTGTTTGGTTAAACCAGAATTGAATTTCACGTTTTTTGTTAAATTAGTAGCTTGACTTGATAGTAATGGTGTTTTCAGCTAAAGCCCTTTAATAAAGTTGAAGTGGTAAGATCTCTGCCTTACATTTCCTGAGTCTGAGGTCGTTCAATCCTGATTTCTTGATCCTGTCTGTCTGGATTATGGATGTTCTCCACATGTTTATGTATCTTTGTAGGTTTTCTCTGGTTATTCTGATTTCCTCCCATTGTCGAAAAACATGCTGATTCACTGGCTACCCAAAGTTGTCCATATGTATTATATTTACTCTTGCTTGTATGGCCCAGGTTGTGGTCTATGGACCTGCCTATTTATCAGTCTAACCAATATTAATTATTAAATATGACGATGAGAGGGTGAGGAGAGGAGTTCCCTAGCTATCATCTTTTCCTATCTCCAACATCCTCTGATGTTGGGGATAGGAAAAGAATGGATGGGTGTATCTTGAAAACAATGCGTAATGGTCTTGGAGAGTGATCAAACAGGAAATAGAAAAAGTAATGGTACAAAAACGTTTGATATTTGATCTAATGACGCAAATGCAGCAACAGTTACATTTTTTGGAAACTGAATGAGATCAGACTGGATTATATATGCTATAAAACGAATCGTATCACCTACCATCATTACTGTCTGAAATGCATTCAACAACTAAAGGGGACTTTCAGTTCTGCAACTGAAATTATGTAACCTGAATAGTACAATCCCTTCAATTCATATGCTAAGAATTCCCTGTATATATGTAATCGTAGCACAGAAATATTTGGCTAGAAAATCTCTAGTTTCTGAAAGCTTAGAATATTGATTTGATTTGTTCATTATTATTAAGAAACAAGACAATGCCTTGCCATCTAAAGCCTTCAATGTCACTTTATATACTAGGAAAGTTTAGGTTTCAGCAAATCTGGAGTGCACTCTTACTTTTTACAAACAAAGGGGGATGGGGTTACTACTTCATCCTCCTGGTGAGAAGAGGTATGTCTTTCATACAAAGAGCATCTATAGAGGTCGGTAACAAGTAATTAGACATTCCAAAGCATTTTTACTAGTAGAGAACAACTCTGGGGTAACAGTGATGCAGCATTTTCTGAAGTAAAGAGCAACCCTGTGAAATAACACTGGATCTAGATCCCCAAATTATAAGGCCATTTTAACGATTATGGCTCATCTTCTTTATTAGCATAAACCTTAGATCAATTATTACAGGTCATAATTTCAATACAGACTCAGAAACTTGCAACAAAATTATGTTTTTGGAACTTTATTGTTCAGTTTGCTCAGTACATGCACCACTGCATTGTTCATGTAACTAACACCAATATTTGATCGGCTGTTTCCAGGTATATTTCACCAGCAGTGTCTAGGTATATTGTATCGGCAGTGTCTAGGTATACTGTATCGGCAGTGTCTAGGTATATTGTATCAGCAGTGTCTAGGTTTATTGTATCGGCAGTGTCTAGGTATATTGTATCGGCAGTGTCTAGGTCTGTAGCCTTTTTGGAATATGCAACATAACAGTTTCCTGGTCTGCAGGCAATCTTATATTCATATGCAGTCAAGAAACACCATGCAACACCATCGGCTTTAGTGAACCCATTTGCAAAATAGGTTTCTTTTCATTAAACAAAGTAAACAGTCATTTGTGGTGTGTGTATTTGATAAAATACACACCAGTACAAATATTTTTCGAAGCTCAACTGATAGACTATAGAGTACAGCATCAAGGAATGTATCAGCACTATTTGCTGAACAATGAAAAAAACACATTGGCATTTTGCAGCACAGTTTTTTTACTCTTTGTTTTTGCCACATTTTCCTTTGTTGAGAATGAAGAGTGCTTTGCTGCAGTTTGGCTTAATTGCCCTCCTCCTCCTCATCCATTTGTTCTGAGGTAGATTCATCTGGATGTTTGTTCATGCTGGACCAAGGTCACTGGTTCTCCACTACAGCTATAACTGGACTCCCGCGGGAGTGAAGCAGGCCTGAGAAGCCACCAGTGCTGTGAGCATAGGCTGGGTTACACAGGCATGTTCCCATAACTCCTTGTACTGATGTCACTTAAGTAGGCCGTGTGGGTAAGAAGTCATGGCCTTCTGGAGCATCGCCACCCTGGGAGCTGGGTATGCAGTGCTTCCCAGTTTCCCCCAGAACTATGTAGAAATAGCAAGCCTATGTTGGTGCACTGCTATTGTACTCCTCCCCTGAGGAAGGCAGCCATATGAGGCTTCATAGTCCCCCACCAGCTCCAAAAGATGGCTAAGTTGCTAACTGAAGTTGGATTATCTGGGTTTATTCCTGTATGCAGATGGAGCTAGCATCAATGTTTTTGGCTCCTGAAATGCAGCTTCATCCTCTTTACCTTAAGTCCTTAGTAGTTTCCTCTGTAACAAGTAGCAGAAATGATTTAACAAGGTTATCAGATTTGGTGTGTACCTATTATAATTACTAATAAATCCAAAAGGAGTGCAGTCCCAGGAAGGAAGATCTCCAAACAGTTAAAACCAGCTTTTATTGTCACAAGACATGCACAAACACTTTAACATTAACGCTCTTCCAAAATAGATCGCGTTTTCGTCCCATCCACTGGACTTCATCCACAATGGGGGGTGTGGGGGGCACAGCCCCCCACTTCCTTTCATATGATATTGTTAAGTTTTGATATAATATTGCTTAGTAAAAGAAAAGTAAGTGGGGGGCTGCGCCCCCCACACCCCCCATTGTGGGGGGCTGTGCCCCCCACACACCCCCAACTATATATTCTAACTCCAGGGTCAAACTACAGTGGGGAAGGGGGCATATTCCATTTTCTTGCTAATAATACTTGTCAGTCAAATGAACTGTCAGTGAAATGAAGTGTCAGTGAAATGAAATTTCAGTCATTTGGTCTCAGTCAAATGGGAGTCAGTGAATTGGAAGTTAGGTGAAACAAAGTAGACCCATATATATATATATATATATATATATATATATATATATATATATGCTACGAGTACAAGAAATACTTCATTTTCCTAGAAAAATAGTTAAGCACTTACCATAGTGAAACACCTATAAGAAGATGGTCTGTCTGTGGCAACCTCAAAGATGTAGCCCTCACACATTAGGACTGCTCAGAAGATGCAGATTTTCCATTTGTCAGACACCCTATCCCCTTCCATCATACATCACACAGCTGTCTCTTCTATGTGTGAAGTTAATCAAGAGAGCTGAGTCGAAGACACAGGACATAATGTAAAAGATGGGGGAAGAGGGCGGGGGATGTTACTGAAGATGGACCTTTTTCTTATGAATCTATCATCATGGTATGCACATATCTTTTCTATCTTACAAGAAGAGGTGCATCTTCAATAACCTATACAGTTCAGTCCCTGGTGAAATGCCCTGAATGGCCACTCTCAAAGGAACATACCCTTATAGTGACAACTCTGAAAGAAGATCTGAATATGGAAGCAGCATCTAGCTTGTCATGACCAATAAACGTGTTCATGGAATGAAAACTTGCTGTACAAATGTCAACTAAAGTTACATTACAGGAAAAGGCTATGCAGATAACCACTGTTCTAGCAGACTCATCTTGGGGAGTTACAGGAAGAGCTCTACGGTAACCACTGCTCTAGCTGAATCATCTTGGGGAGTTACAGGAAGAGCTCTACGGTAACCACTGCTCTAGCTGAATCATCTTGGGGAGTTACAGGAAGAGCTCTGTGGTAACCACTGTTCTAGCTGAATCATCTTGGGGAGTTACAGGAAGAGCTCTGCAGTAACCACTGTTCTAGCTGAATCATCTTGCGGAATTACAGAAAGAACTCTTCTGTGTTTTTTCTGACAAAAAAAGCAATGCTGTTGGCAGTTGGTTACCTTTGCAAAAAATGTGGTCATTCCCATGTAAAATCTAAGTTGTCTGTGGACATCCATGCAGTGAAGAAAATAATCACTGTAGTTAGAATAGCCTTATCAATAACTTGATTTAAATTTGATTATGTGGCAACTTTAGAGACATAAATTTGATTAGTTCTAAGTGTCACCCTTTCCTTATGGAAAACCTGATAAAAAAGTTTGACAGAAAGTGCCTGTAACACAGAGAACATTCTCATTGAGGTAACCAACTTCAATTTGCCCAAACAAGGTTATGTGTTTGAATGCAAGAAGAGCAAACCTCTCAAGCCTAATAAATATTCCAAGAAAAGACATGATCTCTTATAAGTGGCCCAAAATGAAAAATTTCATGAAATAAATCCTTACAAACTTTTAGTAAGCAACAGAAGAAGAATCAAGACCAGAACTCGTATCAGAGATGGACTCCAAATGAACCTTGATACAAGAATAATTAAGACTAGGCAACAAACATTTAAGAAAAATAACTGAGGAGTCTTGGAATATGAGCAGAAAAGGAATCTACACCAAAAGGGAAAAGTGAGTCTATTGGCCAAAATATATATGTTGATAAGATGGTCATTGGACGGGGTGGTTATGGAAGCCACCCTATCTGAAAGGCCTGGACACTTGGCAATGACTGTAACAGCAGAAACCAAGTAGTAAATGTTAGAGAATAAAAGTGCAGCTACGAGTTGCTTGAAAACTGAGGAAGTAGCTTTTTGCATGATTATAGTCTTAGAAGTTTGGATAGCAAGCAGGGTCAAAAAAGAGGGAACCAAGTCTGCTTGTGGTCAAAAGTAGCTATGAGAATCATTTCTGGCTTTAAGTAATCTGGTTCTGTGGATGAACTTTGCCATCAGAGCAAATAAGAAAAGAATGAAACAAGGACATATGGCCATTGGAGGGCCATTACATGTCTCACCTTAAACCCCCAATGAGGCAAGGCAAAAAAAGAATATTCAGAATGCTTCACCTGTGTTTCTTGAGTTACAGGTTCATGAGCATTTATCAAGATGAAAGCAACTGGTAAAGCCTCCAACTTGACAAGACATTTTCAAAAAGCATTTGTTTTTGTTGGGAAGCAAGTCTCTTGCACCCCTTATGTATAGAATTTTGACGGTCAACATCTTGACTTATAGATACAAACTCTTCAGTTGTTCAACCATGGAAAAAAGTGAAATTCTTAAAAAAAAAAAAGGAAATCATTGCCTGCACACACATAGAAACTGCACTAGCAGTCATTTCTAATTAAGTATACGATTAGAGTTTAATATTGGAGAGTTAAAGTCATCCAGCTGAAACCTCAAAGACTTAGCACTAAATGAATAGTAGAGAAACCAGTCATGACATGGCATATGCTGAAGAAGTAAACAGGCCACACACTGAGGTTCTTTAGAAATGGAAGACTTTCTCGATCTCTAACTCAATGAAGGATCTCAGTGACACTCCAATAGAAACAACTTTGTCCTTTAAATATCTAGGTTTATGCCTCGACCAGTCACTTAACTTCCATAATCACATTGAAAACATCAGTGAGAAAATCAATTCTCTTTTATTGTGGTCCTGGAAAATATCACCATTTCTCTCCAGACCAATAGGCAATAGAGTCCTCCTAATTCAACTCAAACACAGCCCCCCCCCCATCATAATCACAGCCTCTAAAAAAAAAAAAAAAAGACAACAACTATGCAGTTCACTGAAAACAAAATCTGCTGATTAATAAACACCCCTCCCCCCCACACACAGAGGACACCCTGCACCACTTTCTCCAAGCCAGATGGTTCCCATTCCCCTACAAAGTTGATCTCTTTCTATGATCTCTTCTTTTCAAACTACTTCAACCTGGTGCCTTCCTGCCTCTTACTATACCCCATGGTAAAACTACCCCCTACAAGTTCTACAACTTTCCACAATTGACTTCCTCACTCCAGATCCCCCCACCCACCCAAAACCAACCTGCAACTCTCTCTCTCTTCATTCTTGCATCCAAACTCTGGCAATCCCTCACTCCTCACCTCTCAATTAAAATAAATATTTCTCCACTGTCAGAGCTCAACTCAAAAGAAACCTCCATCAAAAATCTGTCTTTAAGTGCTTTTCAACTGGATGCATCCCTTAACTCTTTTGTCTCCTACATCACTTCTACTTCTACCTTCTGTTCTCACCTGCTGCTTACTTCACATATTTACTATTCTTTTCTTAACAATATTTGATCATTATTTCAGTTGTCTGTTAAACTCTATACCTTCTGTGATTTATCTATGCTTGTGAAAAAGTTCTGTTTTATTTATTTATTTATTTATGTTTGTTTGTTTATTTTGTGAATTTATTCACCTGGGATGTACCTGCAAATGGCCTACTGTGATCAGTATACTATCCTAGTAAGCAAACTCAAATAAATAAATGATCACTCATGAGGTATTAGAAGAGCATTATTCAGTCTGCTTTTGAGTTATGTTGCCTCTACTGGAGTCTGAATCATCACCAGAAAATATGGGATATGGTCATTGCCATGGTTTCTTAATACAAAAGTAAGACTCAGATGCTCTTCATAAGATCACTGTTGCAGTAATTCTTACAGCTGAGACACATCCTGTCAATGTTACTTTATGTCCAACCAGTCTGCAAAGCTCAGGAACCTTCCTTATGTGTCCTAAATCTGCCTTAAGCAAGACTCCTGTGGTGGTCATATTTACCTGACAGTCTGTTCCTTGAAATGCCTCTAACCCAGTGCAGACAAATCTGGCATTGGAAAGGGTTCCTTACAAGAAGATGTGTTGATTCCACCCCTGAAATCAGATAAGAATGGCATAACTTGGTAAATGGATAGAGTGAAACAGTCAGAATGCTGACATGGTTGGACGTGAAGGGTGTACTGGAGAACAGGGCGTGAATTGCCATGAAAAATAATGTTTACATAAGACCTAGAGCCTTGAGACAAGAATCTAAACAACCATTTGGGACAAGCAAATTACAGAGATCATTTTCCAAAGGCTCAAGCATATGGGTAGATGACTATTGAGAAACCTAGCCCAATTTTCAATTGCCCCAAAGCACTGTCTAGTTAAGTGACTTGCTCAAGGTAACACAGTAGGTATATGAAGGCTGAGGGAATCAAACTCTGTACCTCAGGAAGTATCTTGTCAACAACTTATAGCCTTAATCCTCTGCACTAACTGCCAAAAAGGACAGGAGCTTGTCTTCGGGCAAGGATTCCTGACAAATAATTGTGACCATGGAGTACCTTATGACTGTAAGAGACTCAACTGAAGGAAAGTGAGATTTCACAAGATTCATTGAGAATTCATTGGATGAGAAGAGTTGGAGAATGGACTTCTTCTGGTGAATAGGAGTGTCCTATATTAGAGTGACAAGGATTCAGCCATCCACGTGAGAGAAAATATTGGTTCTTCCACAGCCTGGGATAGGCTGCAACAACTGACATACACTTGGTTAATACAATGTGGGTTAAGTTGCAACCAAGTGAAAGGGTGCAGAGCTGGCAATGAGTGGCTAACATACAGAGGCATAGAAACCGCCTTGATTTCCTGATAATTTTTATGTAAAGGTAGGTATCCTGAAGGTCCAGAATGCATATCTAATCTCCTTCAGATAAGCACAGAAGGGTGACCTGAATCTTGACTATGAGAAAAGTTTAATATATTTAAAATTCTGAGATCCAGGATGTATCTATCCTTTGTTTACTCGGGTAAGAGAATCTGCACTAATATCACAATCTTTGCAAGTCTGATGGGATCTTTTAGCTGTCTGTTTTGTCAAAGAGCTTGTGCAGTTTTAAAGTTCCTTCTTTTCCAGAGAATGCTGACAGGGTGGAACATCCAGCCAGAGCAACAGTCAAATCCACTGAAGAAGAGGAAGTTGATTAACTATCTGTTTAACAGAATTTCCCTTATCCTACCATTTTTGGAGATTTTTCCCTGTGTTTGAGCATGGAGTAAAGCATCCTCTCAGTCTGCTTTTGAGAAAGACAGTCATTCAGGGAGTTAAGACTACTTATCCCTGAGCCTAACTACAACATCCTGAGGGTTACCTAGTACCCTAGCCTCTGAGCCTGTGACATTGCTATGATCCAAATTGGAGCTACCTGTTCCCCAAAATGTTCTGTTGCCAGTATTGTGGGTCACACTTGAGCCATATCTGATGCTAGCTGCTCATGTTCTGAAAAAAAGGTACACTGTGGATGGTGAAACTTACTGCCCACAGCAGTAAAGATCTACCTTGTTCTTTTGTGTTTTTAATCTTACCTTATTTTTCCCATTCTGACAATACAAGGTTAGCATATGAGTTGGCATGAGCACTGCCTACTGCTACAGTACTTACCATTGTATATAAAAACATTAATCTTTGGTGCTAATTCTAATAAAGTACAAATAAGCTCAATAACACATGCATCCAAATCACTGTAATTAGATAAATACGCTCTAACTAAATTTATGCTATGATGTTTGCTTGTTTAAACTGTAAATTTGTAAGTTTATTGCTAAGACTGATGAATATTGTCATCAATCAACAGGTAAGCTCTATAAGTTTACAAAATATGCTGACTGCAACAAAAGAAATCTAGTATATTTAGCTAGATGCCAGCTGTGGCTTTTTATGCATATAAAATCAATACTACATTTAAGGAACATATTTGTGAAAACATATCAGGCATCAGTAAATACAAATCTCCAAATGCCTTGCCCAAGCATGTCTTAGACATTAGTACAAACATAATTTTAGATTTCAGGCTTTATCTTGTGTTAAATTTAATAAATGTGGAGTTGATTTAAGGAATTATACTGAAATTGTTGAATTACTCCGGATTATAGAAATGGAAGCTGAAAAGCTTCTGGGTTTGAATGATGTGGAATCGCTGAAACCAATTCTGAAGAAAAAAAGCTTGAAGCATTGATTATATTTGTACATGCTTTATTGTATTATTGATTGCTTAATTGCTATTATTTTTATATATATTTTTTACATATATATGTCTGTACAAAGGAAATTACATAATTAATTGATTAACTGACGCTGGTTGGCTTGTTTGCAGGATTGGCATCTATACCATATTATCACACGATAAAAAGAGTGAACGCTCTTTCATCATACTGATAATATCGAAATACCAAAAAAGTAAACACACGGAACAGCAAAATTTTAACCAGGGAAAAAATTTGCTGTTCTGCATAAAATAAGAAAAAAAATTTAAACACAAAATGAAGTGGTGGACTTCACCCCCACACTCCTCAATACACATACCAGTTCTGAGATTGCACCATAGTGGAGGAAATTTCAAAGTCCCAAAGACGGCCCACAGATTTTTTTCCCTGGGAAGAAAAATTGATGTTCCGTGACTCTGCTTTTTTCTCCTTTCAACATTATCAGATCGATAAAAGAGCGTTTGCTCTTTTCATCGTCCGATAATGTGATATAGACCCGTTGAATTGTCATTAAACCTGAAGAAGTGATAGTGAAAATGCATTTGCTATGCTGTTACTCCATTTTTTATTTAATAAAGTTGAGTTTCATTGGTGCATGGTGTCTAAGGATCTTATTGCGCCTTATTAAGATAAGTATTATACTAGCTATGTAGAAGCAAGAACCATATGAAGATCATAAAAATATGAGTTCTAAATGCAGGAAAAGAGAACAAAAAAATACAAATGAAAAATTATAAGAGACACATTTCCTACCAAACAAAAGTAGCAATATAAGCATGGACTAAGGAACTCACATTCTAAAATGGTAAAACTAGAAACAAATCTGCAACATTGCTCAAAGTGAAACCGATAAAAAGAAGTGAGATTTAGTATTTCAAACTAGGTTATCTAGGGACCCAGACGTAAAACTAAAACTTGGATGTGGCAAGCACAAAACTGGAGATGAGTGGAAAAATACAATATATATATATATATATATATATATATATATATATATACACACACACACACACACACACACACACACACACACACACACACACACACACACACACACACACACACATAACAGGCAAGCAAGCCCCTGTATCCCCATGTGGAGGATCAACCTCCACACACCCCAAACCAAATCCTGATTGCACAACAGTAGGGAAAAGTGAAAAATGCACTACAGTGCATTGCTGGTTGTATAGTGTAAGTTCATGCAATTTCAGCAATCTGCAGTTAAAAAGAAATCTAAGAAAAGTAACCTGGCAAACCTACCCTCATTGAAGTGCAGGTGTGCCCTCTAGTAACATCTTTGATAGTTGAAAGGTGTCAGCTTGAAAAGCCATCCATCCATCTACAGCCCCTTTTTCCCATTTTTTGCACAGGGGGTGGGGGTGTCACTTTGGTAGTGACAATCATCTAGAATCAAGGTTTACACTGCCAGATCGCTAGCTCTGCCACAGTAGTTCTTCCAAACCACACACTCACATGCACACTCCCACCTATGGCCAATTTAGAGTGTCTAATCCACCTATTGCATGTCTTTGGAATGTGGGAGGTAACTGCAGCATCCAAAGGTAACCCATGCAAACACAGGCAGGGCATGCAGACTCCACAAAGAAGGCACCCAGCCAAGAATTGAATCGGGGAACCTCTTGCTGTCAGGTGACAATGCTATCTGCTGTCCCACTGTGCGGCCCTTTTAGCTTGAAAATGTTTTAATGGAAACATGCTCATTTAAAAAGGATTTATGACATGCAATGAATGCGGCTTGACACTTCAGCTTCTTTCTTTCTAAATGCTATCCTGGTCTCCCATAAGGAGCTGGTGTACCACATAATATAAGATTTGTGAGTTAAACATTTTAGAATCTCTTCTGACTTCACTGTGGTTGAAGAGACCATTATGTGACTTTTTGTTCTTAATGGCCTAGAGATGTTCATAAAATATTGACTGGAGGGGTCTGATAGTTTTTTCAATGTATAGAGCGGAACAGGTAGTGCAAAGTACAGGATAAACCACATATCTTGATTTACAATCACCATAAATGATGTCCTTGTACATATTAAGACTAATCTAGCGCTTAATATGATGCAGGATGTTCATTACGTTTCAATACCCGTACCTCACGGCAAGTGTGGGCTGCAGGAATTTCTGGTGTTTCTGGTATAATGGAGTTGATTTTGGTGTCCTAGAGCAATCCCTTCATGTTCCTTGTGCTTTTCTAGGTAAAAAATAATGGTTGATTTTCTAGTGCTACACTGAAAGCTTTGTTCCCCAATATTGTTTTCCAGTTATGTTTGCTAATATATTTCATTCATCTGGAGTCTCCATTATACATCAGGTTCATTGTTTTGTTTCTAAAAGTCCATTAAATGTAGTCTCAGACAAGTACTGGACTAGGTCTCTGGGGTCCTAATTGGGTTATCTCAGTGCTTCTATGTCTTTCTTGACCCTCAGTTCTTGTATTGAGTTAAAGGTAATGTTGATTAGTGATGCAGTATATTCTCTCTCCAGGAATTCTTTTCCACAATTTTCCAAATTTCAGACAATTGAAATGCCACAGCTTAAAATGTTGAGTGTCAACATGCTGGAAAAAAAAAAGACTGAACATTTAAAGAAACTAGTTAAACTGGGCATCCTATTTCGCCTTTAAACAATATAATATAATATAATATAATATAATATAATATAATATAATGTAATATAATACAGTTGTTTTACATTAAGAAGGTTTGTGGTCTGCACTGCTGTGGCAGGACAGATAGCTTACATCCTTCTAAGTTGGAAATTGCTGACTGAAGGCTCAGCATCTGTTATTCTAAAAGTGTATTAGTTCTGGTTTAAGAACTTGGGCTCCAGGCCAGTTATTTTACATTAAGAAGGTTTGTGGTCTGCACTCTTGTGGGAAGAGAGGCTAGATTCTACCCTTCTGAACTGGGAATTTCTGGTTAAAGGCTTACTCTGCCTGCTCATTTGAACTGTTTTTCTGATATCGGTGTGCCTTGTTTGCTGTAGCATAGAAAAGATTCAGGCCTGCTGAATCTAGTTTTGTTTGTATAACTTGAGCACTAATCCAGGCCATCTTTTTTAGAGAAGGTTCCCCTGCACTCTAGTGGCAAGAGTGTGCGATTAGAACTTGTCAGATTGAAGTCTGCTGGAACAGGGCTCAGTTCTGAGTTTTTTTACAGGTTAATTGGGTAATTTGTTTAAATCAGTTTGCTCATTTTCTATTGCTATATATATAAAAAATGCACTTTATTCTTCTGCTTTTACTGTAATTGTGTTTCTTCCCACTTTATTACCTTATTTTGCTTTTGCTGCTTATTCTTAAAAATGCTCAATTGTATTATTCTGCTGCAGTTATTACTGCTTGGTAGTAGCCTGATTAAATTGTAACTGTTATTCTAAGCCTTTTGGTTTAAGCACTTGGGCTTCAGACCAGTTGTTTTACATTAAGAAGGTTTGTGGACTGCATTGTTGTGGCAGGACAGGTAGCTTACATCCTTCTAAATTGGGAATTGCTGATTGAAGGCTCAGTGTCTGTTATTCAGCACATTAGTTCTGGTTTAAGCACTTGGGCTTCAGGCCAGTTCTTTTACATTAAGATGATTTGTAGTCTGCACTCTTGTGGGAGGAGAGGCTAGATTCTGCCCTTCTGAGCTGGGAATTTCTGGTTAAAGGCTTATTGTGCCTGCTTATTTGATCTGTTTTTTTCTGAAATTTGTGCGCCATGTTTGCTGTAGCCCAGAAATTAGCAGTTTATTGGCCATTTTGGGCTAATTTCTATCTCTTTCATTTCCCTGTTATAAAAAAACGCATTTGCACTGTTTTGTGCACTGGGCAGTGCCAGTTAGCTAGGGTTAAACTATTCCCAGCTCCACAAAGTCTGCTCTTCAATTTTTCCCATGGAACTAGACAAACTTTCAACTTAAGCACTCAAACCATTCATTTCACAGCCCAGAACTTGCTCAAAACTCATAGCAAGCACTAATTAACCCTAGCACTAGACCCCCTATACTGTCCAGAAGGACAAGACTGTCTATTCATCCCTACCAGTTAATCAGTAAAACAGCTCACTTTACCTATTCAGGCATGTCCAAAGGGCAATTTCAAGTGTACTCTCCAGTCCAACTGGTGAATCTGGGCATTTTTAGGCAATGTTACAACTGCCTCATGTACACAGACAACCCTATCCTCGTACCACCAAACACTAATATATGCGAGAGATGCCATTATACAGCCAAACTGGAGGCAAAGCTCTCACAACCCAAGACTGGAACTGACAGTCAAGAGGAGAAGGAAAATACTTGCAACACACCACCAGACTCACATAGACCTACTAAACCAACATCGGCAAATAACACACATAAATACACGAAAACATACTTGGAGGCTCTAAATAAAAATCTGCAAAAGCAACAGAGACCTCCAAAGCAGACACCCAAGCAACCTCCACACCCCATCACAAACCATGAAGCACATACTTCTCATAATCAGTGTGCCACACAATCACAGCCCTTAAGGCAAAATAACACACCCAACACACTAGTAATAGGTGACTCTATAGTCAGGCACACTGATGTCCCACTAACTAGGCTGGACAAGGAGAAGGTTACAGTTAGCTGCCTGTCAGGCGCCAGGATCCACCACATAACACAGGCACTCAGGTCACTCCAGAACAAGTACAAATATGACTCTGTCATTGTCCATGTTGGTGTGAATGATCTGAGATGTACCTCACTGGACTACATGAAAAGAGACATGGAAGAGTTCTTTGATCACGTAGCCCAGATCGGTATAACCCTGACCCTGAGTAGCACCCTGCCCTCACCAAGAATGATGCCACATTATAAAGAAAAAATTATCAATTTCAACAATTGGCTAAGTTTCTGGTGTCATTCAAAGGGGATCCAGTATCTGTCCACCTGGGATGACATGCTCGATAAGCCACGTTGCTTCACAAGAGATGGTTTGCACCTGTCACCCTTAGGCTTTTGAATACTGGCCAAGGCCTTTGTCGCCCCCATAGTGCCTTTTTTAGGCAAGGCTCAAAAGACAAACCCACCACCGTAAATAGCAAAAGTAACCAAAACCTGTGGGTAATGCTACTCAACGACAGAAGTCTAAACCTCAAAATGCATGCACGCATGGCACTCCTCAGTATGGAGAACAATGATATCTGTTCAGTAACAGAAACCTGGTTTAAGGCTCCAGAGAGCACCACAGCACTACCAGGCTATTACTCATACCATACTTTTCGGCCACAGAACCCGGACCGAAACACAAAAGGTGGGAGTGTATCCATATTCATCAAGGATATCCACACCTCCAGGTTAGTGGCACAGTACAATGCCTTAGAGATCATCCATGTGCAACTAACAATGGGCAAAATTGCAATTCAAATTGCAGCTTGCTACAGATCACCCACCATGACCCAGGACCCCCATTCCGCATTTCTGGAGACACCGGAAAATATGAAGGTCCTACCAAATGCCCTAATATTGGGTGATTTCAATTACCCAAACATTAACTGGGAGAACTACTCAAGTACTAACTCCCTTGCCAAGGACTTCCTAGAACTTATAAACTGGAATGCCCTGGATCAACTGGTCAACACCCCCACCAGAGGTGACAACATATTGGACCTGGTCATCACCAACATGGGCGACCTGTGTTCTACACTGGAGGTTAAACCCTCGTTGGTTAGATCAGACCATAGACTAATCACTCTGGATATCCACATTCTGCCCCCAGCCCCAATCAAGGAAACCACTGTGAAAAACTTTTCAAAAGCAAACTTCACGTTACTTAAGACTGAGGTGGAAATGTTCACAGCCCCCATGCTAAAGGGCAACACTGTCCAAGCTGCTGAATCCCTTACAAAGGCACTCTATGAGCACCTGCAAGAATGCATGGATTGTACTATCCCAAGCAAAGCCAAGACTCACTCCTCCAAGAAAAGGAAAGCAGTCTGGTGAACCCCTGCCATAAACAAGCTATACAATAGAAGGAGGAAACAAGTGCAGAAAAGAGTAAAATCCCAAGAAGGAAAGACATCCCTGATCAGTATCAGCAAGAAACTGTGATCCCTCATAAAATCATCCCAGGATAGCTTCGAAAGAAAAATTGCCAAGGACTCCAAAGATAACCACAAAGTGGTCTTTAGGTATGTTAAGAACCTAAGTGGAAACTCTCAGATCTGTTCTGAGTTAGTTCAGAATGGCACAAAATACACTGAACCGACTGATATTGCCAACATTCTGGCAGACAGGTTTAGTGCAAACTTCACCCTCCTCTCACCCCCTAAAGAGCCCATAACCATACCATAAGAATGTAGTGCCCCAGCAATCACTGACACACAGATTAAAACGGCCCTATCCAAAGCCAAAAATACAGCTTCAGTGGGACCAGACAGTGGCTCAGGCTGTGTCTTACACGAGTTCCAAAATGAACTAACCCCTCACCTAAACACACTATTCAAACTCAGCCTCTCTACAGGCTACATACCCATAGAGTGGCACACAGCAACAGCTATACCACTCCACAAAAGTGGAGCCAGGAACTACCGCCCTATAAGCCTGACTAGCCTAGTCTGCAAGGCTATGGAGTGCATCATCATGGAATTCATTAACAGAGACTTTGGGAACCTTCAAACATTGGACCCTACCCAGTTTGGCTTTGTTAAGGGCAGATCATGCCTCCTAAACTGGTGAACTTCTTTGAGACAGTTACCAAGGCTTTAGATGAGGGAAAGGAGGTCCACACAGCCTACCTAGACCTTGCAAAGGCTTTTGACACCATTCCCCATTCTGGTATTATAGACAAGCTCACCAGCCTGAACATAAACCCCTACGTCACGAGATGGGTTGCCAATTGGCTCATGGATAGAACCCACACAGTGAGAGTTGCAGGCTCTAGGTCCAACTCTAAACCAGTTACAAGTGGCATCCCCCAGGGCTCAGTCCTGGGACCCCTCCTGTTCGGTATATACTTCTCATATGTACAGGCAAGCACAGGAGGAGTATGGCTGACCAAGTTCACAGATGACTGCAAACTGGGGGGCATAATTGACTCTACAGCTGATACAGACATCCTCAGGAGGGTCTCACTGAGACAGATACCTGGTGTCAAAATCATGGCCTCAAGCTAAATGCCAAAAAGTGCTTAGTCATCCCCTTTGGAAAAAAACAAAGTACCAGTGAACTACCACATACGTGGTAGTCTCCTAAGTACAGAAAATGAAATAAGGGATCTGGGCACCCAAGTAGATAGTAATCTCTGCTTTGATAATCATATTGCCAAGGTGGTTAAAAAATCCTTCTATGTGGCCCACCTAATCACAAAAGGGTTCGCATCTAGAACAAAAGAGGTTATTGTGCCCCTCTACTCATCACTCATCAGACCTATCATAGAGTACAATGCCCCATTTGGGATGTATCTTACAAGACATCTGCAACAGCTGGAAAGACCACAGAAATACCTCACCAAGAGGATTACTGGCCTCAAACATATGCCCTATGCAGCCCGACTGAAGAAACTCCAGCTATACTCGGTTGCATACCGCTTATTCAGAGGTGATCTCTGCCTGACATACAAGGCCATGTCCAACCCAGAACTGATGGACATGCTCCACCTAAAAACAAAATCCCCAAGAGCCACACGCTCTAGGGATCTAAACCTCACAACAATGATAAATAGGACATGCTGGAGGGGTAGATTCCTGGCCCAGAGACTCTCCATGCTTTGGAACAGGATTCCAATCTACATTAGGCAGAGCCCCTCACTAACACTCTTCAAGAGAAACCTTGAAGAGCAAATGGAAAACAGAAAATTTACCCCGGGGATCACTGCAGTGGCTCTGCTGGACAGAGGCACAGGGAACTAATGGTTCTGCTGGACTGAGGCACAGGGAACTAATCTAAGTGGGCGGCGAAAGCCAACACATTCTGGCTAGGCTTATAGATGCCCTCGGGCAGATAGCCTAGTACTTACCTATGAACCTATAATATATGCTATTATAGAATAGAATGTAATTTCTGGTGTACTGTATGTCTTGTATATTTTTTGTATAATTTCTTGTATAAGTTTTGCATAATTTCTTGTATCAGTTTTGTATAATCTCTTTATATGGAGCTTTTCTCCCTGGGCCTCCTCTGAAAATGGGTCTTATCCCAATCAGACTTTCCCAGTAAACAAATGTAAAATAAATAAAATAAAATAAATTTTTGTAGAAGGACAAGATCCCCTGCACCTCTTGATATGAAAGCGATTACCCATATCCCCTCACTATAACTCTGGGATCATCATACCGCTGATAAACTGGAAAATTCTAAGAAATGGCAATTTCAGACTTAGAACAAATAAGTCCAGATATTTGACTCTTCTGGTGCTTTGTAAAAACTATTCATCATAGTGGACTCATTATATATGTTAGAAGATAGGAAATGTACTTTATTGTGCATTTACGATTCAAGGAAGGCTAGTCTTTGTCTATTATGGCTCAAAGTAAACTTCAAGAATGCTATGAACTCTGTGGAGTTACTAATGTATTTAAAAAAAAATTGAAGGCTCAGGGCTGGTAGTCCATACTAGAAAAGTTTTGTTATCTAGATCTGTTGCTACAAGCAGCATGACCTCTCCAACTCCTGTGTAGTACATGGAGTGCCACAATTATGTTCCAATATCAGGGAAAAAACAAACTTATTAGGCACTTTTCTGATGTCAGAAAGGTGCCTAACAAACTTTTATTATGCACCCCAAGCATTGTTAAGATCATGTCTAATCAGCTGACAATGCCAGCTGGCAAAGAACAGTGGCAGAAGGTAAAATGGTTTTAAAAATTGCTAGAACTTCATTTTGTAACATATATAAATGAAAGTGTGGCAGAATCAAGTGTCTAACAGCTTCCAAAGATGTTTGTTCTTCAGAGGAACACTTCATATGCCTGGTGTGTGTCTGACAGTTCTGAAGTCTCTTACCATCTTTTAAAGGCTTTGAAAGCCAGTAAAACACTTTGCATTCTTACACATCTTTCTGTAATTAGTAGCATATGGAGTAGAAATAGCTCCATGCAATACAAACAACTAATATTTGGCCTCACCAATCATAGCACTTTATTATGTATGCTCAACATTCCTTTCTCTTAAGCTTCAGTCTCAGTGTGGATTTCTTGGCATCCGTGTGCTGAAGACATAAAAAGTTGGTTAGGATACATGATTATAATCCTCTGTATTTTCATTTTTTCTGACATCCCAGGAATCCAAGATGTAGGAGGGCTTTCTGTACAACAGGCTTTAAGGTGTTCTCTAGAAAAATGGTCAATGACTTTGTGATTTGTCCATTACTTGTCTCCAGCAGTCTGTAAGCGAGATCCTCCTTATTGTTATTCTTACTTGTATCCTTATTCTTATGTGGCTTTGGGATTCCTAAACAGATAGAAATTCTGGGCTGTCCCACAGTGAAAAAATGAGCCTACCCACCAGTGATCCCTCATCATAACGTTTCTTCAGTCTAGCATTTTAATTCCTTCTAAGCCTCTTTGACTTTGTTCTGGGAGATTTCCATGTAAGAGTCATGATTCTAGCACATGTGATTCAACTTTTGCTATATTGTTTCTTGTTTACCACCACAATGCCTTCTCTCTTGTCCACATCCATGGCTCATACCACTGGTTCTATAGTGAGTTTGTGGAAGGTTTGAAATTCAACCCTGGATAAATTTTAGCATCTTCTAGTGGGTGGTGGGGGGGGGTACTTAGTTTCTTAATCACATCTTCACTTATAAGTTCAAAAGTGATTATAGTAGAGTTAATAGCTGTTGTAAAAGTACTAGGTCTGGAAAATACAGTTGAAGGTTCAGATACCAAATACATACTTTAAGATCTTGTAAGGTATCGACCAGGTCTACTGTCTGATTAGGGATAAAAGTAACACCTTTCAGAAGAACATCAACTTCATTTCAGGAAAGGGCCCTGTTAAAAATGTTTATAACTAGATGGCTGGTCCCCCTTCTCCCTTGTATGTCTTCTTTTTCACCTTCCTCTCCGCTTCTGAAACTTAAGATTTTTGTAACGTATGCATTTGAGTTTTGCTTTCAGAGTGGAGATGTGGGGAGTGGTTTTGGTGTTGCTTCTTGCATATTTAATTATTCCATCCTCTGTCCTGTATAAATTCTCCTTTGTGCTCCCTGTTCCAAATTCCATTTCCTAAGTCTTGCTTGAGAGATGTATTCCCATCTGTGGGCTATCTCCAGGCTTTTGTTTCCCTTTTCTGGGATCTTCTCACTGTTTGCTTGGAATTCCTGGGGCACTAATTTTTCCTTTGGGTCTGGAGGCTCTTTGTTTTTGTTTCAGTCTAAAAATGTATCCTCCTTTTCTGGTTGTCGAGTATGGTTACCATTTTAGGCATGAAGCATTTTGAATACGTTGCTGAAAAGGTGGCACAGCTTGAGTTACTAGTGGTCTGTACAACTGGGGTCATTTCCTGGACTGTTCCATCTTGAGGATAGATTATGGGTTTAGCATTATAATCCCTTTTATCACTTTTAAACTTAGTCATCTTTCCCCTTTTAATTTTCTGTCCATGGGATTCCCCTTTTCCATTTATTTGGTTGAAGCTTTCTATATCTCCTTCATCTTCCTATGATTTATCGTGAATCTCCAGCAGTTCCCCTGACTCATATTATTGTGGGTAAAAGGATTTCTGGTACTTTAATCTTGTCCTTTTTTGATGTTGTGCCATTCCACCTCAGTGTCTTGACCATCCACACAAATCAGAAAGTGACAGCTTTTAAAATGAAACAAGCCAGGCTGCTATTTTGCTGTTCTGAATTTCATGTGGCATCTTCTCTTTTTTTTTTCACATTATTTTTGTGAAATATATTTCTTTCCTGTTAGTTCTTTACAATCATGTTGATCTAAAAATATGCACATGGACAGAACATAATGTCTCATGCTCTAGCTTCACATGTCACAGTTCCAGGATGCAGTACATGTATTGTCTGAAGCATTTTGGCTTGCATCTGGTTAGTCATCATTATTGCACTGAATTTGAATACTACACTCTGCACATAACTTATCTGATCAAACAATGAAGAATACATTTGTAGTTTCAATGGAACTTTCTGTCATCTGGCCATTCTAACATCACCTTGTCACTCAATAACTGTATTTCTGTATAAAACTCTATACACTTTAACGTACCTGTCAATCTCTTAGTGCAAGAAATCTGGATAAAGCTTGATAAAATAGGGAGACAAAGTTTCCAAAATAGAAACATATTTTAAATATTGCTCTTATAAACTTAGAAAGTTGCTAGAGTAACAGGGTTTGTTTTAACATAAATTTTCTGAAGGATTTGAAGTCTAAAGCTCAAATGTATGTCATTATTTAGTGACATTAACCTCAGATCATCCCAGTGATTTGCCAGAAAGTCACAAATTGTATGAGGAAAAGACCAAAAATATAAGATATAAGCCAAAAATCATGACATTCTCCAAAAATCTGGACAGTTGAGGGGTATGAACTTTAAACATGTGTGTACCCTTCCTACAAATATGGATAGGTTCATACGTTTATACTAGGGTAATGACCATCAGGGTCTTTATATGCCTAGCTATGCATCCCAACTCAGTTTTGTCTCAGAGTGCCTTGGACACCGATATTGTGGGGTATGTTAGTAAGGAGATAGGTAAGGGTTATGTGGAGGGGAGTGTTAGTTGGGGATTTATTTACTTACTGTCAACCTTTGACTAGCAGAGGCATGGAGGCCAGACCAGGAGTGAATTTGTGATATCCCATCTTATGACTAAGGTTTTATTTCAATAGGGTGAGGGATGAACTCAATTCACATGGATGGGGAGCTTATTCCATTGCACATGGATCCTGTGAGACACATTGGGCAATACAACATGTTCTATTTATGTTGCAGGCAAAGTTCAGGTCCTTGGATCTAGAGTCTCTGGTGCTGTTTGCTTTGCAGATGTGCAAGAGATCCACCCGAGCTGGATCTGAGGATGTCTTATATGCCAGGCATTGATCACCTGTCAGTAACCTGTAGGAGACTGAGTATAGAGATAGGGCCTTAAGGCTATCTATGTAGGGCAGGGCACTCATTCCCTGGATTCTCCTGGTGAGAAGAGGGCATTCCGACCTGGCTTGGTTAGGTACATGCCAAAGAGGGCATTGTACTCAGTGATGGGTCTGATAAGTACTGAGTTGAGTGATACTATACCTTCCTTGGACATGGATACCATACCCTTGCTTATGAATTGGGTGACATAGAATGATTTTCTTACTATCTTGGCTACATATTGACCGAAGGCCAGATTATTGTCTATATATGTTCCCAGATCCCTAACAAGCTAGATTACTGTCTACATATGTTCCCAGACCCCTAACTACTGGGTCAACTCTTAAAGGTGTTTTATCAATGGAGTAATTAGCTTGGATGGGACAATTTCCAAAAGAGTACCATAATGCATTTGTTTGTGTTAGACCCTCATGTAGGATGCTGGTGTCATAGGGGGAATCTATATTACCTCCCAATTTACAGTCATCTGTAAACTTTGTGAGCCAGAGGCCTTTGACATTAGCCTTGACTTCCAAGACGTGGATGCCAAACAGGAACAGGTCCAACACAGAGCCCTGGGGTACTCCACTGGTGACTGGTCTCTTGGTGGAAGTGGTCTCACTGATTCTGCCTTTTTGGGTCCTATCTGTGAGCCAGTCAGTAATCCAGTGAGTCATATAGAGATTTATGCCTATTTTGGATAATTTTTCAATAATATCGGAGTGGGGTGTTATATCAAACACCTTGACCAGCTCAAGGTAGGCAGTATGCACCATTTTCCCCTCATCCATAGCCTTGGTGACCCTCTTGAAGAAGTCTACTATGTTGAGTAGGCAAGACTTTCACTTAAAGCCAAACTGGGATGGGTCCAGTGTCCATAGGTTGCCAATGTCCTTGTTGATCACTTCCATAATAGTTCATTCCATGGCTTTGCATATAGGTTGCTCTGAACTTCATGTTGGGAGTGGCACTAAATTTTGACAAACCTTCACTTAATAGGCTGTAGCTTGTTTTGTAATAGTCCCTAACTGATATAGGATCGGCTGAGGTTACAGAGTTGATTTTCATTTTGAAGAATACAGCTATGTGGTCCATCCTCACTAGTGAGGATGTGACAGCGGGGGTGGTGCACCACTCTCCCATATTGGTGAGTACCAGATCCAGTATGTTTGAGCCTCTAATGGGTGTGCACTCTATCTGGCCAAGAGTATTTCTGTTATTAAAATCCAGGAATCACTGTGGCAGCATGCACCATTTTCCCCTCATCCATTGCCTTGGTAACCTTCTCAAAGAATTCCACTAGGTTTAATAGGCATTACCTTCCCTTGACAAATCCAAATGGGTTGGGTCCACTGTCTGAAGCTTGCCTATGTCTCTGTTGAACATTTCCATGATAATTCTTTCCATGGCTTTGTATATTAGACAAGTCAGACTAATACATCTGTAGTTTCCGGAGTCAGCTGGCTGTCCACCCTTTTGAAGTGGGAGTCCTCCATTACCATGGTACAAACCCTGTTTTGAGACTCAAGTGGTCCTGATAGGTCATGCTTTAAGCTATTTAGGAAGCATCCCAGGATGTTGTTAGGGACCACTGAGGCTGTGTTTTTGGTCTTAGCAAGTGCCACCAGGACCTACTCCCTATTAATAGTTAGAGAGTTATGCTAGTAGATATTTCATGGTGGAGGGGGAGGGTGAAGTTTGACATGAAGTTTTCAACCAGCAAATTCACTATGTCACTCTGCTCATTGAAGGTGGTACCACTGACCACCAGTTCGGCAAACTAATGTGTGTTGCCTTTGAGGTTCTGGATATAGCTATAGAAGGCCTTGTGGTTGTATTTAACCTGTGGGGCTTGTAATTGTGCAGGGTCTCTGTTAACAATTTCACATAGGTTGCTGTGAACTTATGTTTGAGAGGGACACTGAATTTTGACAGACCTTCACTTAATAGGCTGTAGTTTGCTTTGTAATAGTTCTTAACTGATACAGGATTTGCTGGGGTTACAGAGTTGATTTTTATTTTTCAGGAGACAGCTTTGTAGTCTGACCTCACCAGTGAGGATATGACACTGGGCGTGGTGCAACGGTCTCTCATGTTGGTGAGTACAAGGTCCAGTATGTTTGAACCTTTGGTGGGTGTGTGCACTATTTGGTCAAGGGTATTTCTGTTAAGTCCAGGAACCTTTGTGCCTGTGAGTATGAGGGAGTATATTTTCCAAGTCTATAGAGAGGTAGTTAAAGTCTCCCATGAATAGGGTATTTGTTTTAATGGTGAGTGTCTCCAGTAGTTCTAGGTACAAGCTATAGAATTCTAGGGACATACAGGGTGACCTATAGCTTGTCAGGATATGATATGGGATTTTGTCTATGGTGATTAGCGGTGCACTGCCAGAGTACTTTTTGTGGATTTAAACCATGTCTCTGTATTGAGCAGATGTTTATTTCCTCCTCAATTTGGCATTGCCTAAAAAGGTTCTAAGGCTGGATAAACTTATTTGGAAACCTAGGGGAGATAGGTGCACGCCATGTTTTGCAAAGCAAAGAGGTTTGTTAACCACATCCATCAGTGCTGACAAATAGTGAACCTCCCTGGAAAGACACCAGAAACTTAGCGAGTTATTGAAGTCATCTTTTGTTCATACTATTGCATCATCCTGGGGAAGATAGAATGCTGGTCATTGCAAGGCACATGCCTGCCCAAGATACATGTTCAGAGAGGTCAACAATGTCATACTTTTTACAGGCCATGGAAGCACACCTCAGGTTATTAACATCCACATGGACTATGACAGAATCATACTGGTGCCTGTGGTGTAGTGACTTGAGTGTATGAGTAACTTGGTGGATCCTGGCTCCAGCAAAACAACTCACCATTATCTTCTCTTTGTTCAGTCTGGTGATTGGTGCATCTGTGATTATACAATGGAGTCCCCGTGACAACAGTCCTGGGTAATATGTTGGCCTACAAAACAAAAAGCTCAAATTGTTCCCTTCTTCTAAGTATGGTTTTTACTGTGATAAGGTGCTAGTATTATTTATTTATATATGTCCTTATATATTTGTTGTTAGTGTCAGGTATATAATTTATATATTTTTTATAAATATAATCTTTATAACTTTATGCTTGTACATTATGTAATTTGTGTATCTGCCAATTATTATTATTTTGTAGAATATATTTAATTAGGAATGTGTAATATTTGAAGCGTTTGTGAGGTTGAACTTTAGGATAAGGTTTTTACATTTTGTTTGTGTTTTTGAACATGTTGTTGTTTTTTGGTCAAGTGAGCTTGCTGCACCATAGTTATAAAGATCGCTGATTGGTTGTCTGTGAATGTAGAACCTTTTAAAAGTGAAGTTCTATGTTTGTGCAGTGTTTTTTTATTGGTCTGAAGAAGTCTCTGTGTATTGTGTGTGAGACGAAAAGCGCTTTACCTGAATAAATCTTTTATTGCTGCGAGCCTGAATCACCGGTCTTTTTGTTTTGTTTCCTAATATGTTGGCTTGCCTTATGTGCTTTGCTTTTGGGGATGCACTGGGTATAGGAGTAGGTGTGGTATTTGATGCTACTTTTAGTGAGTGCTTTAAAGACTGCTGAGGATAGGCATTGCCGTTTATAGGATTAAGAGGTGTTTGAGGTTTTGCAAGATTGCTTTTCAGTGTCTCAGCATAAGTTGGTCTCATAACTCTCAACTGTCTAAATTTTTGGAGAATGTCCAGATTTTTCCCTCACAATTTTGGTCTTTTCCTCACAAACTTTGGGTTTTTCTGGCAATAATTTGAGAAATTAAATCACTAAATAATGACATACATTTGAGTTTCAGACTTCATTTCCTTTAGAAACCGCATTTAAACACAAACCCTGTTATTTTAGCGAATTTCTAAGTTTATAAGAGCAATATTTAAAATCTGTCCCTATTTTTGGAGCTTTGTCCCCACATTATGTCAAGCTTTGTCCAGATTTCCTGGGCTAAAAGGTTGAGAGGTATGGTTGGTCGATGTGTGTGGTGGACACTGTGTGGTGGATGTAGTGTGTGTGTGTGTGTGTGTGTGTGTGTGTGTGTGTGTGTGTGTGTGTGTGTGTGTGTGTGTGCTCTTGACAATCTTGTATGCAAGATATTTGCCTCCAGTGAAATTGTCTATGTGCATCTCTCCTTCTTTAAGGGTCAAATAGTTGTGAACATGGGACAATTGCTACACTGTCTCAGGATGCCTATATCTACCAACCTGGCTATGCAAATATTTGGAAATTGCATATCCGTATTGTCCAGACCTATTTTTGGGAAGGTTATTGTAGGCCATTCACTGGGTTATGCAGAGGACTCCTTAAGTGGTATCCAGGATTTTGCACTAGACTAGATTAGATTGTGCTAAGATTTCATAGTAGTATTGTTCAATGCACTGGAAGCAATTTGTAGTAAGGGAGTTTTCTCAAGTGCACTACTGGTTTGCTGGGTGGTCACTTAATTTTACGGATATATGGAAAGCAATAGATAGGAAAGGACTTAAATAGGTTACACAACTGGCAATAGCAATGGAAGAGGAGATGGATGGAATTTGGAAGTCAGATTACCATAAGGGTCAGAAGCCAGAGACATGGCCTTTTAAACCACAGCAAAAGAACAGCAACAGGATTGGGGAAAATTTAAAACTGCAGCTCTAGTCCTGTGGTTAGAATTTCAGAAACATTTAGCTTAATGCCTGAGTGTGCGTGTGTGTGTGTGTGTGTGTGTGTGTGTGTGTGTGTGTGTGTGTGTGTGTGTGTGTGTGTGTGTGTGTGTGTGTGGGGGGGGGGTGACGCTGCAGACTCAAAGAACATGGGAAAAGTCAGTATCAAGGTAAACAGAAAGGCACTGGAATGCAACTTCTAGCAGGTATATACAACTATAAAAAATAATGAAGCATAAATCTTAATCCTACCACAGACTAAGACACTAGACTACTGGAATACAACTTTAAGTATATATATATATATATATATATATATATATATATATATATATATATATATATATATATATATATATATATATATATATATATATATATATGTACAGCTGTAAAAATGACCAAATCACAAATCCTAGAGAAGAATTCACAATACTGGCACTACTGTAATCCTATCACAGACTAAGGCACCAGACTAAGGAGAAATTTACCAGTGACAAGGTAATAAATGACTAAATGAGGTAATTTTACTTTTGGAAATAGAAATGCAGAATAATGTATAAACAATGCTAAAATCTTGCCATAATACACAATCTTTACATAATTGCAAATGAAACTTCAAAAATAATGTCCTATAACAAATTTAAAAAAGTATAAACAGATAACTTTTTTGACTAAACCATGGGCAAAAAGCAGAGTAGTACAAAAAGTATTACCATGCAGGTCACTATAAGTGCAACTTGAAATATGTAACCAAAATTTTAAATAGGAACTTTTTTTCTTCCCTTTTGTTGAAAAGCTTGCATCTCACACCTCTCAGAGTCATAAACAAAAGAGCTTGGATGGATGTAACTCTGTGCTAAAAATAGCAGATTTGCTAGAGAGGGGTCCAATACTGGGACTCAAAAAACAGAGGAAAAACAATAGCAGGATAAACAGAAAGGCACTGGAATGCAACTTTAGGAGGGTATATATATAGCTATAAAATGTACTGAAACACAAATCCTGCAGCAGACTTCACAGTAGTGCCACTACTGCAATCTTACCACAGTCCAAGGCACCAGACTACGGAAATGCAACTTTAAGTATATAATATACAGCTATAAAATGACTGAAGCTCAAATCCTGAGGAAGATTTCACAATACTGTCACTCCTGCAACTTTACCATGGACTAAGGCACCAGACTGAATACACATTTACCAGTAGGACTGTAATAAATGACTAAATGAGGTAATTCTACTTTTGGAAATAGAAGTGCAGTATGAACAATGCCAAAATCTTGTAGTAATACACAATCTTCACAAAACTGCAAATGAAGCCACAAAACTAAGGTCCCAGAGCAAACTAAAACAAGTTCAAACATATAACTTTTTTGGCTAAACCAGGGACAAAAAACAAAGAAGTACAAAAAGTATCACCACACAGGTCACTATAAGTACAACTTGAAATATTTCAGCAAAATTTAAATAAGAGCTTTTTTTCTTTCCTTCTTCTGAAAAGCTTGTACCTCACACCTCTCAGAGTCTAGAACAAAAGATCCTGGGTGGATGTAACTCTGTGCTAAATATAGCAGATTTGCTAGAGAGGAATCCAATCAAATAAGGCCAATACTGGATCTCTAGTCATGTGGTTAGAATTCCAGAAACGTTTAGCTTAATATCTGAGTAGGGGGTGGGGCAGACTCAAAGAACAGAGGAAAAACAATAGCAGGGTAAAAAGAAAGACACTGGAATGCAACTTTAAGAGGGTATATGTAGCTATAAAATGTACTAAAGCACAAATCCTGGGGCAGAATTCACAGTAGTGGCACTATTGCAATCCTACTGCAGACCAAGGCACCAGACAACTGGAATGCAAATTTAAGCAGGTAGATACAGCTATAAAAAGGACTGGAGCACAAATGTTGGGGCAGATTTCACATTACTGTCACTGCTGCAATCCTACCATGAACTATGGCACCAGACTAAGTAGAAATTTACAAATAGATGACAAAATGACATATTCTACTTATGGAATAAGAAGTGCAGTGTAACGTATAAACAATGCCAAATATACAATCTTCACATAACTGCAAATGAGGCTGCAAATCTAAGGTTCCAGAACAAACTAAAAAAAGCAAAAAACAGATAAGCTTTTTGGTTAAACCATGAACTAAAAGTAGATAAGTACAAAAATGTGTCATCACATAGGTCTCCATAAGTGCAACTTGAAATATTTAAGCAAAATTTAAATATAAGCTTTTTTACTTGATAAAAGTTTGTAGCTCACACCACTCAGAGTCTTGAACAAAAGATCCTGGGTGGTTGTAGCTCTGTGCTAAATACAACAGATTTGCTAGAGAAGGATCCAATCAAATAAAACCAATTCTAATCACACATATTTGCCATTTGCCTTCCTTCAATTTGAAATTACTTGGTGACATCCTTTTAAGTAACTTTCTCAGTGTCTTATTATGTTTAGTCTTAATTTCACCTCATAGTAGTACCACTTAAGTGATGTTTACAATGCCTTTCAGACTGTGAATGATTTGTGTAACAGGTACCTGAAAAGGGGTTAAAGAAATGCCAATAACATGCTAAGGAAATTGTAATTTTCCAAAGGTTTTTGATTTAACACAAGCATAAGCCTCTGGATCTAGTTTGTAATTTACCAGAAGACTTGTTTAACATTAAGCAATGAAATATACTGTGCTTTAAGCCTCATGAACACAGCCTCTTCAACAGTCTTAAACAGGCAAAGATCTCTTAAAAGAATTTTTTTCAGATCTTGCAGAACAATCTATAGTCTAATCTTTTTGAGCAACTTAAATACTTTGTTATAACATTTTTCAATCTGACATACTGTGAAATCTCCATATATGAATATCACTTGGGATCCCCCCTGAAAAGAGGCCACTGGTCTATTGAGCTAACCCAGTCAACAAAGTATAAATAAATTCAAAATAAATAAATAAAATGCATAGTGCACTTGACATTTTGGCGCTGACTGCAGATGCAAACATTTTATAATTATATGATTATACAATGCTAATAAAGCAGCCTCCTGTCAGACAGTCAGTGCTTGTATTTAATTGTCATTAATTTGCCATTTTTAAGCATTGCAATCCAGATATCACCAGCATCTATTCTATCTAGTCTTATTTTCATGATTGTTTTACACTGTTCATAAGACAGAAATAGTTAAATCAACAAATGAACTATTTACAACCTAATTTGATATGAGGTATTAATTAGTGATGATATTGTCATATTTTCACTATGTTATAAGTCTTAACACCTGGATCAGTGACTTCTCACCTTGTATTAGAGTCTACTGTATTAGCAAGATGTAGATCTTACGGTTCCCCTTTATAATCTCAAAATACTGAAATCTCGAATTTCAGCATCTCGAAACCATAAAGGCGAACGCTCAAAATCCCGAAACCCCATAACCGCAAAATACAAAATTGCAAACAACACACCATACACCACACAACACATACACCATCCTACCCACACTACAACAAATCAAACAACAACACATACACAAACACAATAACACAAATCAACACATCTACAGTACATATAAGCAGGAGGGCAAGCACCCCTGCAGTCTCCATCTCGGGGAATGCACCCCCCATCCCCCTACTTCTGTATGCTAACTCTGACATCACACAAGCAGAAAAAGACAGCAAACTCACACCCAGACATTCTACAATCCCTCACACATGCACACAGACAAACACACACACACACATACACACACACACACACACACACACACACACACACACACACACACACACACACACACACACACACACATACAAACACCAATGCATCCAACACTTACACACTCATACTTTCACCTGCCTACCCTAACCAACACGTAGAACTTACAAACACACTCATATATATTCAAACTCCCACCCAAAAACCTTACAAAACACTCACTTACCTTAAATTGCACCTAAATCCACACACGTCACGGTACACCATCCACACAAAACACCACATGAAACGTAGCGTAAAGCCATAACCGTGAATTCGAGATATTCAAATTCACTATTATGCACTTTTGCTATTTTAAAAATTCACTTTTATGGTCTCGAGATACTGAAATTTGAGATTTCAGTATTTCGAGATTATAAAGGGGAACAAGAACTGACATATTTTCATCCATGTCAAAATCCACTTCTGGCTCAAATTTCATAACAGACTACATTTTTGAAATCTGATTCTGCTTCTGATTTCTAATTGTTTTCACTGCCATATTCTTATTCATAGTTGTGGTCTTTTTGCACCTTTCTTACTGAAGTTTTGACTTTGTTTTTCCATTTTCTTATTACAGCCTTCTTAGCCACTATCAGCTCTAAAGATAACAATGCTTTCACTCTTTATTACATATTATTTTGCAATAACTCAACAAAAATACTACTATACTGAGGTTAAACTCTCATCCAAGTATAAGACTTTGCATATTATTCAAGTCATTTTTGTACTAAAGAAAATCCATACAGTCCTAATATATATGCTCTCAAGAATCTCCTTCTGAACCATCTCATCTACTACATATGCATCTTGTCTGTGTAAATATTTTTCTCAAATTTCATAGTGGTTTAGAAATATTTGTGCAAACATGTCCATGCAAAAATTCGAAATGTTCTTGATTTAGTTGCATATCAAGGATTAAGACCTAGTTCCCTCCACTGATCATCTATATTATTTTTATTTGGTTGTTCACTCCATGGTGTTTTACCTTGGTACTGTAACGTTGCCTTACATGCTCTACTTACCGTTCTTTTCTCATCTGCCATTTCTGTTCTGGTCTCAGTCATGAAATCTATTATTTGGGTTGTAATAAAATTATAATCCAAATTCCTAATATTTTCCTTGAAGTCTAATATTAGACCTGTATATGCAAGTCAATCTGAGTTTAATAAACCAGACATTTGCCTAGCTTCACCCCATTTTATAACCTCGTCTCCTTTTATCATCTACTTCTAAGTGCTCATTCTCTTCAGTTTCTTTCTCATTACTGTCCTACCTCTCAACCACTTGGTGTAAGAAATCTGGGCAAAGCCAAAAATAATGGGGGGCAAGGCCTCAAAAAAGGGACAGATTTTAAATATTGCTCTTATAAACCTAGAAAGTTGCTAGAATAACAGAATTTGTGTTACCATACATTTTCTGATGGATATAACGCCTGAAACTCAGATGTATGTCATTATTTAGTGACTTCAATACTCAGTGATTTTCCAGAAAACCACACATTTTCCGAGGAAAGGGCCAAAAATATGAGGCAAAAATCTGGACATTCTGAGAAATTCTGGACAGTTGATAAGTATGATTACTATATATATGTATATATATATATATATATATATATATATATATATATATATATATATATATATATATACGGGTCCCCTTCATATGCTCGAATAACCACAAGCTTGAAATGCAAAACACCGAAACCAGAAACCTGAAACGACAAAATCCCAAAACTGCAAATGACCGACAACCATTCACCATGATCACATAAAAGTTCAAAAATAAAGTAAAACCTTTATTATCCAGAATAATGCTTCAAAGCAAAAGAAATACAACGTAAATCTATTCATCCACATAGAGTCCTCATAACGTCTGCTAAAGCTTCAACATGTACCGCGATTGTCAAAGCGTACATCACATCTTTAGCAACCTTGCAATTGCCATCAGGAAATCCAAATCTGAGTAACTAGATCTGTTCTTCAAAACATGCTCAAATTTACCACAATGGGTCACTACCTTCATTTCTTTGGCGAAGGAGGTGCACCACAACTCATTCTAATTCTGAGCTCATCTACCCTATCCTGTTCTCTAGATAACACTGTCATAAGCATCGATAGGTCTGTTGCTCTATGGCCCAGTAATGACTTCAATCTATGGTGCCATGCCTCCACGCTGTTTTGCGTGCGAGGCAAAAACAACATATTTAATTCATCCACATTCCAAAATGCAATTGGAAACAATGGGGGAAACCTGGAAAATTCAGTAGTCCTAGTGCAAAACTTTTGAACTTTTCCCAACATATACCACTCAGAAAAGTACTTTAACACTTCATTGCCATCAGCTGGAAACACGGCTTTTAGTTCATCAAATGCACGTAATACATCAGATTCAGGTACAAAAGCTAAAGCGATGAGACACTTGACATGCAACTGAAAAGAAAGGTCTGTGTTATACAGATGTGAAAGACCTAGCTGTTGCACCTTTCTCCAAATGTTTTGGGAGAAGTGAAACAAACAACCTTTAGGTTTTACACCTTGCAGATTTAACAGAACACTCTTCCTAGCTGCTACTTCAAAATCGGTCAATATGTATTTGACAGACACCTCGAAGCCTTGCTCATCCATTAAACGTAAAACACAACTCCACATAAAGTTGTAACATTTGAGAGACTTTCTACTCATTATACAATACAGCAAAGGTACGCTCTTATGAAAACCTCCGTATCTAATCATACCATGAATACTGTACAGTTGACAGCACATTATACCTTTATAAAAGAACGTACCGTCAACAAGCCAAATAGTAGCTGTGCTTAGATCAAGCAGATTTTCTGTAGTTGAAAAGACTACCACCGCTGTTTCTGTAGCAGTATCTACTATACTCTTACTAAGAAACACTCCTGATTTACATGGAAACATTGTAACATCAATATCTTCCAACTTTTCAATATGGAAACTGCTATGTTTTAACTTAGACCGACGCATTCTGCCAACTTTTTGAACAAGTGTTTTGCGAGTAGGTAAACTGGGAGCTATCACATTAGATGTTGATGCTTAAACATCATCAACTATTAAACAGAGAGTATCCCTGGAATTATCAGCTTTCAACTTTAATGAGTGAGACACTTTATACTGCTCAACTTCAACCAGATCTCCAGGATGTAAGTGCTGAACAGATTTTAACAACCTTTCCCCGTTAGGCACAGTTAAAGTAACAGCCCTACCTCTACATTTCTCATTGCGTTTATACTTGCAGCACCAGTATGTTTTATCATGATATATTTTCTCTCTGTGTAGCATGTACCCATTTAAAAGGAGTATAGGAGCTCCTTTCTGAGACAATTTGATTTTCATGCTTTTGTGCTTTTGGGTTTCCAGTGTTTCGTCTTTATGGTCTTGGCGTATTGCATTTTGAGCTTGTGGTTATTCGGGCATATGAAGGGGAACCATATATATATATATATATATATATATATATATATATATATATATGTATACACATATACATATACGGGTGTACTTTTAAAGAATGAAAGTTCACTACTTTGAACTTCAAAAGTACACCCACACTAACGCGAAAGTGCACTTTCACAAAAGTGCACTTTCGCGAACCTGCTAGACTGAACAGGCTAGCAGTCATGGACCTTAGGGTTAGGGCATGAGTTAGGGTAAGGGGATAGTTAGTAGGGATATCCCCTTACCTTGACCTGTGCACTAACCCTAAGGTCCGTGACTATCACACCACAGTGGAAGACATTCCAAATCGTACTATGTCTTACACTGTGGTGTGATAGTCACGGACCTTAGGGTTAGGGCATGGGTTAGGGTAAGGGGATAGTTAGTAGGGCTATCCTCTTACCTTGACCCATGTCCTAACCCTAAGGTCCATGACTATCACACCACAGTGGAGGACATAGCCCATTTTTCAATGACCTCCATTGTGGTGTGGTAGGTTCGGTCTAAAGAGCTTAAGCGAAAGTGCACTTTCATTAAAGTGCACTTTTACTTAAGTGGGGATGTACTTTCCCATTTCGAAAAGGTGAATTTTCTTTGTAGGAAAGTACACCCACATATACATATATAAAATAGCTTATTGGTCTAACTTCCTTTAACTTAAAGAAAAACTCTACACTGGAAGTGAAAAAAAATCTGTTTTTATTGTATATCTGTTTTCTGAGCTATTTCAATGCATTAAAATAACTCTAGGTGCTTCTTATAAAATTGTAATATGTTTTTTCATAAAATGGCTGTCACAGGGAGTGATATATTAAAGTGATCTTATTTTAGTGCTTTCTTGTCTGATTCCCAGAATCCATTTCAAGTCCCCTTTATATTAGCCATGCAAGACATAAGGAAGTTATGAAGTTTTCCTAGTCCATCAAGATACAGTGGCAACAGTGTGAGTCACAAACATCCTACATATCTTCTTTAGTAACTGCTTGCATTTTGTTCCTGAATGACCATCATCTACATAGGTTCATAGGATGATACTAGGCTTATAAGCCTAGCCAAGAATTTCATCCATGTTCTCTCAAAGTCAGCATCTGTTTCCCCTGTCCAGCAGGGACACAGGTGGGATCCTAGGGGTATATTTTCTGTTTCCCATCCAGTCATCCAAGAGGACTAGAGAGATACTCTGCTTGACATGGAGAGGAAGTCTATTATACAGATGGGGGAGTCTTTGGGATACAAATCTATCCTGAAAACAAGTTCTATTAATGTCACAGACCAGGTAAAAGGCTTGCATGCAGGTCGCGCAAGTGGAATTTGTCTTATGGATATATACATTTCTCTCAACACCTGTTATAAGCAATTCAGATCAAACTAGTGGAGTGGCCATGAGTGCTGCTTGCACCCCTCTGTATGCTGATGCAGTTATGTGTCAGTGGGAGTAGCAATATGTTTTTATGTCTTGCTTTTTTTTAACATATTGTTATATTTTTCTCATTTTTAGATATTTTTATCATTTGAAAAGGAGATCAAGAAAAAAACATTAATTCATCCACTGAGTTTTTGAAGTTTACTTACTATTTTTCAGATTCTAAGATTAATTATTTGGACATTTCTTTGGTTAAGTGTTTTAAATTAGGTAAATTTCAGTCCACTATCTAAAAAAAACTACTTTTTTAACAGTTATCTCCATTTTAAAAGTTGTCACCCACATAAGCAGAAAAATAGTTGAGGGACAAATGGTCAGATTGGCCAGAATAATTTCTGATGACAGTGATTTTATCAGAGAAGTAAATAGACTGATTGAAATGTTTACAGCTAGAGAATATCTCATCAATATGCTTGTAGATATTAAGAATGAAATTTTAATCGGTAGAAAGGACAAGTATCAACCCATTTTGGGAACTGGATTGCAATGCAGCCACTTGTGTTATGATGGCAAGGACAAATCTATAGGATATGAAAATAGGTTATTTATGAAATATGGTAAGGAAAGACAAACCGTTATACCTTCTATATGTAAACATTGAGACATTATTTTACATGAAAAGTTTTTAAGTGATAGATTAGGTAACAAACATCATTTCACTTTTTCTAGAAATCTTAACATTAAAGAAAGACTATAAAAAGTTTTAAGTACGTTATAAGGAATAATAATTTATTAAAAGTTGGTACCACAAAGTGTGGAACTTGTACACAATGCAGATATATTTATGAAGAACAATAATTTTTTTGTAAGAAGTATTAATTATAAGATTAAATTTCATTCTCATTATAACTGCAATATCAAAGGGGTTGTTTATTCTGCATTTTGCAATTATTGACTCAGTTTGTATGTAGGGAAAAATAAGCACAAATTAAGAACTAGAATACAAGAGCACGTTTGTGATATTAAGGCCAGAAGAGATTCTAATGCTCTATTCCGACACTAGGTAGTCTGTGAAAATAATAGGATTTTTTTATTTTTTGTGTTAGAGTAGGTTACACAACATCCCAGAGCTGGACCCTGGGAAAAGACCTTAGAGTATCATGAAATTTTGTGGCAATTAAGGTTAAATGCAAGTGAACCACCAGGGTTAAATTATATGGTTTCTTTGCAATGTACTTTAAAACTTTGTGCTGCTAAGTTATAAGTTTACCTGTCAAATTTAAACTGCAAGGTTGTATGTAACTATATATTATTATTTTATTTTATGTTATTTTTTTGAATAGATAGTTTTATAGAGTGGTGCTGGTTGCTAGTGATCTATCTATGTATACCACTTTTAATTCAGGGTCAGTTGATTAATTATGTGATTGTACATACTTATTCTCCAGTTCTGATGAAGTCCTTGTAGGACAAAAGCACTTAACTGGATTTACTAACTGGATTTATACATATATATTTATTATTTTTTATTTATTCAATAAAGTTACTCATTTAGATCCACTCCTAGTTGTTTGCTCAGTTCTGAGGGGCAGGGTTGCTCATAGGTTCATAGGTAGGTACTAGGCTATCTGCCCAAAGGCATTTATAAGCCTAGACGAAATGTGTTGGCTTTCACCACCCCCTTAGATTAGTTCCCTGTGCCTCTGTCAAGCAGAGCCATTGAAGTGATCCCTCTTCAAGGTTTCTCTTGAAGATGGTTAGCAGGGAGCTCTGCCTAATGTAGATTGGAATCTTATTCCAGAGCATGGGAAGTCTCTGGGACAGGAATCTATTCTTCCAGCACGTCCTTGTTTATTGTTGTGGTGAGGTTTAGATCCCTAGTCTTTTTATAGCAGCTACTAAGCTCCTGACATCAGCAGGACTAATTGCTCATCTAAGATTGTCAACAGTACCTGATTCTTTTTCTCTGTGTCTCTGGTACGTCATGCACATAGATACAAATTCTTCTGCAAAGTATGTGAGAAGTTTAGCTTACAAGAAAAGGTCGGTGGGCTTTCCCATTATTTGATCTCAAGGCAAGGAAATTAACATTTTATAATGTGCAGATAGGTTTCTTGCACCCACACAATGCTGGAAGTATGTTGTAGGGAGAAAAGCATCCTAAGGGTGGAGTTAAACTGTAGGAAGAGATGAAGTTTTCCTTTAATATTTTTTTTTATATAGAGAAACACAAAATGTTCTTTAAATTCATTCCTAGATCTGCCGATATGCTCATGTGTGATCCTGTCATTACTTTGTTGGGCACTATGCCTATCATATAATTCCATTTAGACATATATTCTATATCCTGAATCAAATATATTAATCTAAATTGTGTGGCAATTATAGCATGCCTCCTCATGCAGAAAAATCCATTGTCAAAAGTAGTAACAAGACTTTTATTATCCCCTGCTCCTTTTTTCCGCCCATTTTTTGAATTTGATTACTACCAAGGTTTTTCCTGTGGTCTGTTTTTCATTGCTTCTTTAATTGCCATTTCCTTTATTTTTGATGTTAATAACCCTCCAATTATTGCTGCTTACAGAGGAAGTGTTATTGTTATTTCTTGCAAATTACTCTCAACCTCTACATCTTGCTTATATAGTGTAAACTAATAATTCACTATTATATTCATAATTATTCCTGGGTCCAGTTCTATCCTAACATCCTCATAACTTCTGATTTTACTTATCATTCTTTCAGTCTTTTGTTGCTTCATACATTTAGCCTGTAATGTGATTTCTCTTGGGTTATTGTCAAAAACTAGTTGTTTTAAAACCGTTGTTCCATGTTCATTCATGCTTCCTAAGGACTCTTGCATAAACATTTTAGCTAGTTTAAATTGCTCTTAAGCCTGTTGCATTCTACTTATTCTTTGTTGCTTCTGTAAATCCCTAATTTTTCTACATTAACTCAATACCTATGGTGATTGTTATTCCATATTTCACTTGCTTTCATGGTGCCCAAACTTCAGTTTACAACTGTCCCAGTTCTTTAGTCATTTAGTCATTAGATATTCCAGTTAAATTTAGACCTATTCTATCATTAAATGGCTTTAGGAAGTGCCAATGTTTATCACAATATACTTCTGTTTGAGCGTTGTTGCCTCACAGTAAGACGCTGTCCGGTTCGACTCTCAGTTAAAGCATCTTCTGCGTGGAGACATGCGTGAATGGGTGTACCTTCGTTGAAGGTTGTGCATCAGGGCTGGTAACTCGGCACGTAAAAATCAACTACCAATCATTAGCGGACCGGAGTTCCGCTGTGGTGACCCCTAACCGGGAAAAAGCCAAAAGACACAACAACTTCTGTTTGCTAACAAATCTTAATTTCTATAGGTGCATGATTTGACACTACAACTGGATCTGTTTACATGGTTAGGACCACATATTGCTATTCTTTTCCAATGCAGCATATACTTACTATTGCCCAATAATCATATTACACTGAAAATAATTATATTCCACTTCATTCTGTTTTCATTTCATTGTACTGCTAAGTCCAGATTCATAAATACTGCATATTTCTATAAGTATCTAGCCTAATCCAGTGTTTTATGATATCTTGGTTCTCAAGAGACATCTTTTATTTCCAACAGTGTTCCAATCTCCTGCTACCACCATAGATCCTTGATAAAAGGCTCCAATTTCTCCTGTAATATTCTTTATACCTTGTTTCACTGGTATTGATTGACTGTATTATTGTAATTCTTGAACTCTGCCAATAGCTTATCACAACTGTAAATCTTCCCTGCCTCTCACCACTATAAATCTCTCCATCATTTGTTCTTCAGTCTTTATTACTATACCCTTTTTAATAATTATTGACCTCTTTCCTTTGATCTCCTTCTATTCCAGAAAAAAATATATATATTTTTCCACTTTTCTTAACAAAATTTAATTTTCTCTGTGATTCAGGAGGGTTTCTGGCAACATTATTAGTTCTGCATTACTACTGAAAATATAGATCAGTACCTTCTCTTTTTTTCTTATCAACAAGACCATTTATATGCTAAACATCACATTAATTATGTATATATTTCTGCAAAGCCATAGAGGTGAGGCTCTGTAAAAACAGCAGTGTGATGCTTCTTTCAGTGCTCTCCATCACTCAGAATTTGTTGGGCAGGAGATCAGCTATTATAAATGATGGATCTCCCTTGCCTACTGTATTTTATTTTGAAGCTGGCCCTCTATCCCTATGCTGCCGCTAGTCAGAAAATATTTCAGACCCTGTAGCTACTTTTAAAAGGTCAAGCTTTGCTATCCAGACACAGTAACTTCACCCTCTTACAGTCTAGCAGAGGTTATCAAGGAAGGCAAACTGTATAAAAAGCACCAGAAATATGCTCTTCTCTCTGAGGCTGATTTCAATGGTTTTAAATTATCATTCCGAATGCATCTCACATTTTGATTACATCATACCCTTTTCCATATAAATATGTATCATGTTTTAATAGTTGCTTCATTCAGCATACCAAATGCACTATTTTTATAGAGTCTTCCACTTTTTCCAAAACTGTTTAATCGCCATTGTTTTATCCACCACTTTCTTTTGGAAAACAAGAAAGGGCTTTGCAATAAATTTCTTCCTTGAAGTGCCTTATTTGTCAAAGCTCTGTGTAAGTGTTTTTTTTAATTCATGTTAATAGAGGGCAGAAAGTAATGCAGGATACAATAATTTGAAACAAATTTTTTCTTTGCAGAGTGTTAATTTAGAAAGAAAAACATTTTTATCAGTTTGCGTTCGGAGTAAAAATAATTATGCACATAAACTCTTGTGCCTGCAACCTTAAAGTTTGCTTCTTTCTCCACAAAATAGTAAGAATTTCCTCCTTTAGCTGTCATTTATCCAGTTTAATCAGTATAGGTCTCAACAAAAGTAGACTGTTTCCATTTTAATATCATCCATAGAAAGTCCAGTGTATGTGCTGAGGCATTTTTATAAAGTCTTTGCAATCCCTTCCATTTGTTCTGGTACTGCTGTAAACTTCACGTTGCCTTTGTATGATATATCTTTGGGTACAGCCAGTTTGTATGTTAGTTGTTCATGTTTTAATTGTTGTTCCACCTTTTGTCATGTCCTTTTGAGCAGTTTGCCAATTGGTTAATTCCACTGAATACCTTGTTAAAACATCTTCTATTTCTTGTCACCTTCTATTATTTGTCTGTATATATTCCAGTAGTGATCCACTTATCTTGAAAATCATGGAGTACATTTGGTCAAGTTTTCTCATTAGTTTAACTGAAGAGTGTACTTCTTCAGCTGCCATTACTGTTTGCTTTTCCCAGCACTGCTCCAGCACACTGCTTTCAGTCTCCTTCTATGATTTTAAAGTTGCTCTCTATTTTAGTTCATTTTTTCTTTTCCTTTTTGACCTTCTGGACATCACAGACACTTCATTGATGAATTTCTGTCAAAATTTATAGTACTTTGTAGACTTTTGCTAATTTAAACTGTCCATTGTCCAAAGCTCAGTATCTGTTTACACTGCTGCTGCAGTCTTAAAGCCCTGATTCTAATCTTGTCTAGTTTATTACTGTTCAACAACAGAGTAGGCTCAGTTTGTTTAGCTGTCACATCCATATGCACCAATTGTTTTAGTTCCTTCTTTATTTTTTTTGTTGAAGTAATCAAAGCTTTTCTAGGTGCACATACAACTAACTTGTAAAATCTCTGCATTTAACTTAATTCCAAACTAACCCAGAATGTAACCAAATCCAGAAAATAAATCAAAATCACTTTCAAAAATATCATGCTTATTATTAAATCTCTATTTTTTATTGTCTGTATTACTCTTTACTTTAGCTCTTTGCTGAAATATTCAATGCAGCATTACTAGACAACACTGAATTTCTCTGTGACTGCCTAGCTCAAGCATGTAATTTATTTGCTTCTCAAACTTGTAAATTATCTACTTTGTGACTCTACAAATCATGCTCTGCATGACTGTGCAAATATTTGCCTTCATGACCATGCAAGTTGAGCTGTGCATGAATCCAGTTGTTTGGCTTCATCAATCTGCAGGTTTGCCCTCTCTTACTGCATACTGCTCTATAGTGCATGGAGAGTTCAGCTGTACAAACCCTACTGTTTACAAGCATTTCTTCCCAGAATACTGGGCTATTGTAGTTACACAGTTTGAAATAAAAGATTAGAGGCTTTATTTTTGTTAATACAATGCTTTTCTTTTTGATCTACTGTCGGATTATAACCTGTAATAAGACAGTAATGTGAATTTTAAGCCTTTTTCACACCCTTGCAAACTCCAATATGTTTGGCTGTTACACTCTGCACTAGCATCCAGCTTAAAAATGAATATTTTTGCCATAAATACACAGTTTCTGAGTTCAATGATCCATTTTTGGCAACCTTTTTCTGCTGCTACCTTTTCTGTAAAACAATATTTATTGCATGCATATCTATGGCATTCAAAATTAACTCATTCTTTGCTTCTGATTTAGTGATTGGACTGTGTGAACTTCTTTGCGTGTCAATTATTTACCAAAATTTTCTCTGCCCACCATCTTTCCTTTTCCTTGATTTGCACATTTTTGGGATATAGTTAAATAAACCATCCTCTGTGTAGGCAGGTCAAAAGTTGTATTTATGCTAGTAACCAGACCTAAAGCAGCATAGTATTGGTTCAAATAAATCTCTCATATTTTTCAGATGTGCAATCACAATTTTGTTTTCTGTTGTAAAATGTTACTGCCATGTGGTTTCTGCACTGCTTCACATTATTATGTGTACTGACAGAGTCTTCTTGCTTTAGTTTAGCTCTAGATCCTCAGTCAGATCTTGTACACATCCAGTTCCTCTACAAACTCTTCATCTGAACACTCATACATTTGCAGTGTTAAACAATATTAGATCCAACGTCACTTAGAAGTCTACTTCTCAACATTCATTTTACGCTGCAAACAATAAACAACTCTGTCTTTGAGTAACAAGTTGTACAGCTTACCAAGCTCATATTATTTAGGTCTATGTCTCAGATTAGTTACATATGTGTCAATCGATTATTCTGGCCATTGATTTCTAGAAATAAAAATTGATTTAATGGTATATTTTTCTTTAGGTACAATGCTGTCTGAATTTGTATTTTTTGACTACCAAGTCAGTTTTTTGGTCTTTAATACATTTAGAATCGTTAAATAAGCCTACTGCATTATATCTATCAAGATCTAAACATGTGGCTACTTGAACGTCTTTACTTTTCTCAGCTGTGCCAGATGCAACACAAAAGAGTCTTTGGTAACTCAGACTTCTGCAGCCATCATTTCCTATGTCCTGCCAAATTTCCCTAAAGAACCAAGGGCACTTGCGGAATTACCAGGCAAAGACATTTGTAGATTTAGTGGTAGGCTAGAGGCCATGATAAAAATTTCTACTGCATTTGAAGTGCAATAATAGTTTAGATGGTATTTTACTCGAAGTCCAGGATTTCACTGCTTTAAAAAAAGAGGATAATGGTGCTTTATCTGAGAAGCTTTTGGCACTGTTTTGGTATGTTGTGGCATGCCATTATACTTCTTTACTCTTTTCTGTCAGCTTTGATAATTCTGTCTTTGTCTGATAAATTTTAAGGCAAGTTTCTGAATTTTGCCAACAGCGTCCTGGCAGTTTTGGATGCATGTCAATAAGTCAAAGGCATTTGCACTGAATCACTTTTGGAAATTTTTACAAAAATCTTTTTGCAGCAGGGCAAGCCCCCTGCACCCACACATGTAGGGGGAGACCGCCTCAACACACACACAAACTTTGTACATAGCGTTATCATCTATCTCTCTCTCTCTCTCTCTCTCTCTCTCTCTCTATATATATATATATATATATATATATATATATATATCAACTCTGCAGTTGCACAATAGTAGGGAAAAGTGCAACCTCAAGGCTAACCAGAAGTGGTTTCAACAATGTATATTCAACTAAACAGCATCCAACATAAATGCCTTTGGTAATTCAACTTTATTCTGCAGTTTTAAGTCACATTTCACATTTTCCTTCAATTTTCATTTGTTTAAAATGTGTAGAGAGGTTGGCAATTCTAGCCTTTTCACTTAGGTACTTGCACACACTGTAAGTAAATAATTCCATACAAAATTTCAGAAATGTCTTCATTTGTTATCTTTTTTGTACTGGTTGGATCATTGAAGATATGTCAAAATAAAGGTGTACAGGAGTGCTACCCAGATGCATATAAACCATTTACCAGCATAACAGGCAACAGAAGAAGATATACACCATCTGACGTACTGCAAGCACTTAGCTTTATAGATTCTGGATAGTTAAAGTGATACTAACTATATATGCCTATATTATAACATA
The DNA here is from genome assembly GCF_019279795.1 of Protopterus annectens. Taxonomy (NCBI): domain Eukaryota; kingdom Metazoa; phylum Chordata; order Ceratodontiformes; family Protopteridae; genus Protopterus; species Protopterus annectens. Next base: position 1,284,446,585 of record NC_056743.1, read on the forward strand.
TATATTACAAATGCTTTTAAGAAACTTCAGGCTTTACTTTCCCTTTAGGCTGTGTTTAAGCTACTGGAAAAGGTTAGGAAAGCATTTTATCTTCCCTTTGTATGATAACTAGATTAACAGGTGCAGGCATTTTGATCAGATAGTATGCTAATTTGATGGTAAATCAGCTCGATGGAGGATCTTATGCAACTATGAAGGATCCTTTCTTTATGGGTCCCACTGGCTTTAACAACATAGTGCAGAAACTAACCACATAACAGAGAATGACAGGCTAGAAACTTTCATACAGTGGTTACTTCTTGGTTCCTTGCTGGGCTGCGTTTATTTTGAAATAAACTCAGTAGCATTATTGACAACATTAGAGAGTCTACTATTCTCCATAGCTTGTGCTTTGACAAAATTTTACTTCAGTCAAATGTTTACCCTTATGAGTAGAGCCGATCTTGAGTTGAAGTTCTTAATTTGTTAGTTGGTACAGATGCCATGTAAATCCGGGTCTATATTATAACATCGAATTTTATAAAGTTTGAATGTTATAATATCGAACCAGTTTTGTCGAACGGTGAAAACAGCAAAGGTGCAGGACAACAAATTCTTTCCCATGGTAAGAATTTGGTGGGCCGTTGCTGTGGCTTCACTGTTTTCAGTTTTCGATATGTTAGAGCATTACCGGTCAGGTTCAGGTAAGTGTGCGATTGTGTGTAGGTTAGTGTTAGGGGGCAGGTTAGGTGAGTTAGGGTTAGGGCGCGGGTGAGGTGAGTGTGTGATAGTGACAGACCTTAGGGTTAAGGTCGGGTAAAGGTAAGTGGATAGCTAGTTTGCTTGTGTCTTTCGGCTTTTCCCGGTTAGGGGTCACCACAGCGGAACTCCGGTCTGCTAATGATTGGCAGTAGATTTTTACGTACTGGCTTGCCGGGCCTAATGCACAACCTTCAATGAAGGAACGCCCATTCACGCATGTCGCTACACAGAAGATGCTCTAACTGAGAATTGAATGGGCAACGTCTAACTGTGAGGTGACAACGCTACCGCAGCACCACCACCGCAGTGTAAGTGTATAGCTAGTAGTGTCTATAAAGTTTAGTTTAGGTTTAGATGTAGGATTTTAAGTGTATGTGTGTGGATTGCTATTTTATGTGTGTGTTTGTGTTGTGTGTATGTTTCTCGGAATAGCGATTTTTTCCCTGGGAAAAAAAAATCGCTATTCTGACTGTTCGATGTTTGCAGATTTTGGTGTTTAGGATTTGTTATTATAACATTCGATCTTTGTAGATTTTGATGTTATAATATAGACCCGTAAATCCAGTATTAGCAGGCATCAGCTTCATCTTTTATTGCCATTTTCCATTGAGAGTAGTTCCTTGTTCTAATTATTTGTTAAGTGGATAACCCCACTAGGCACAAGCACATCTTTTCAGAAGCAACCACAGATCTCTGGTTGGTTACGTGACTTGTGTAGAGTCACAGAGTAGACAGAGACTGATAGAATCAAACCCAGATCTACAGCAAAACTAATTAGCAGCTGATAGCCTTAATGCTCCCTTCTAAACCAACAGGGAGAATGGTTTCTTCAGTAATTATGGAAAGTGTTCCAGCTGATAAATACATTAAACCTTTACTTTTTTCTCCTTATTTAGAGAAAATAAATACACATCATTTTGAGACAGATCTTCTCCAAGAAAAACATTTAGCGAGTCAACTTGTAGTATTTTCACTCTATTTTCTGGGTTCTTCTTATAACATTGATAATTGTGAATACTATAAGGATTTTAAAAGGTTACAAAAATAAGAAGTCTTAAGGCATCAAAGAAATTTTTTTGCAGAAAAATATGTCATTTAGAATTAAAATATGCCACATTTGAGAAATTAGGTAAAGGTTGAGAAAAAAAAGACAGCCTGAATATGTATATATTTCCACTGTGGAGAAAAATGTAATAAACTCAGATAAAAACATGATACAGACAAGTGGGTATGTAGAAAAGCAAAATCAGTCTTTGTTCTGTTTGATAACGTGTCTGAAGAATTCCAAAAAAATGACATCTGCAACCTTTCTAAGTGTTGGAAGGAAAAACTTCACTAGAATCATGATCTGGGAAAAAATAGAACTCCATTTCAATAATGTATATACAAGATGTGCCTATCATACTTAAGGAGTGTACACTTTACAGTAATTTCTCTTGATGTAGCTGGGAAAGCATCATCTGTCAAAAGAGAAGCCTTAGATTAGGAATCTTCTGTTGTAGTCACTAAAACTCCAGGAGCCTTTAAAGTAGCAAGTGAAACATCAGCAGGGGCTGTACAACAAAGCCTTTGTCAGTGCGAGAGTCAGTGTTTCATTATAATTTTAGACCAAATACTAGCATTAATGATGCTTCATAAAGTAATATTTCCAGATTTTCCAGTAGGTGGTCTAGGCCCAGGATTAAGATCATTTGTTGACATCATGTCAGCCCATCCAAAACTATTAAAGGTCCCAAGTTCTTTAAAGGGCCACAAGTTGTTGCCAAATTCTCAGAACAAGGAAAAATGTTCCTCTTCTACTATTTAGCATTTAGCAAGGGCAGTTTTACATGAAACAGAACTACCCTTTGCAATGGAGAGACTATGGCTAATGACCTCAGTTTTAGGGTCCTTTCCTTAATCTGTGTTGTTTCAGAATTTCTAAGTCAGGCATGCATTTTTTCACAAGCAGAAGTCTGGCTAAATCTGATCTTCCTTTTGTCATATTCATTCCCCTAATGAGGTGGTACCCAGTGGTATCTCAGCATTAATCAAATCCCCATCCCTAGAGCAAAACCCTTATTGGTTATCATGTCTAGAGTCACCATCACATGGCAAGGGGTGAAACTCCATGTGCTTTAACACACTGGGAGTGCAATTTCAAATGTTATGCAGCCTGTTAACTAGGACATGAAGATGAAGTGAAGCCAGCGTGCACACATCATGCTCACATGTGAGTGCTGGACAAATGTTATACAGCCTATTAACTGGGACTTGAGGATGAAGTGAAGCTAGCATGCACACATCATGCTCACACATGTGAGTGCTGGACAAATGTTATACAGCCTGTTAACAGGGACTTGAGGATGAAGTGAAGCTAGCATGCACACATCATGCTCACACATGTGAGTGCTGGACATCTACTTATGCCCCTCATGCATGCTGAATTTGCATATGTTGTCTTCATAGTCTTCATGGTCTTCATCAGCATGCAGACGTTACTGCACTTCTCCTTCCCACTTCCTATGAGAGTAAGAGAAAGACAAGAAGAGAGAGTCTGCCCTTAACCACTCAGTTTCATCTCCTGACCAGTCTTTCTGTGTTTAGACCAACAGCAAAACTCAATTTTCCAGCAGTGTTAGTGCATATTCTAATTCATTTTTTCAGCAGACTAACCTGTAAACATAGTTCTTCCTTCCAATTAATATAACAATTTTAATAGATTTATACAACCCAGTAAGATGTGGTAACAGCAGATACAGTCATACGAAAGACACAGCTGTTGTGGCTGCCCTGCACTGAGAAATATTTTACCAGTTGCACTGCTGGAAATCATTCTGAGAATACTTGCAGGTTACAGAGAATAACTCTGCTAAAGGAAGCTGCTAATAATAGTTTTCATCTTGCTATCCCTAGATATTCTACTTGTTCATTCATTCATTCATTCTACATTACCTGCATCTATTTACCTTTTCAGGATCACTGAGAAGCCAGTGCCTGTTGAGAAAGCAGTGTGTACAAGGCAAAGAGCCAGCCTTGAATGGGATGCTAGCCCATATCAGGACGTGGTCTTGAGCACACACACACACACACACACACACACACACACACACACACACACACACACACACACACACACACACACACACACACACACACACACACACACACACACACACACACTCTCCTTCTTACTTAGGCGACAATTTATAGGATTGCTATTTTTCCTAGCAGCATGTCTTTGAGATATGAAAAGTAACAGCAACACCCTAGGAATCCCAGTTCGTAAGGAATGGGACATACATGATCTATGCAGAAGACACAGCTGGGGATTGAACAAGAGGCTCAAAAGCCATGAAACAGCATTACTAACCACTGCGTCACTGCACAACTCCTACTCTGCTGTATGTAGTAAAAGTAACCTGGCTATTGAAAGAATCAGATTGTAGAGCTGACATTAGAAATGGAAAATAGTCATTTGGAATAGAAAATGCGCTATATGTCCTGTTTATTTTCATGTCTGTTTCTATGGTTCCCATAGTAGGTGGAGGCAAAACATTTAGAATCTGAAGACATTATATAGAAATATAAAAAGGGCATGGCATGTATTCCCGTGGCATACAAATGAAAATCCCAGTGCAGAGATGTCTGGGAAACTGTTGAATGTTCTTGCTTTTGCACTGTAGTGCACCCTACATCTACAGTTACCTCTCCCGTTATTGAATTTTTGCAGTCTTGTTACTGTTTAATCCTTTCTTGTAGTTGCATTTCATCTTACAGTCCACCAATGCTTATAGAAGTCTGTTTGGTCACTACAGTCTCTATAAAGAACTGTGTCCTTACCTTTATCCCTCCCCATCTACGTTTGCATTCACAATTGTATTTATATTGCCTAGAATATAATTCACCATTGTGTACTACTTGACAAAATATGTGCTGTGTAGCTGCTGTAGAGTTTTGCTTATTTCACTCACACATTGTATGCAGCAACCCTGAAGTCTCATCACTACTGGGATGTGTATGTGTGCTGGTGTTATTGTTTGCCAGTTATGCATATGCCAGACTGACAGATACTGTATTTCCCACTTCTCTACTTTTTACTAAAATAAAAATTCCCTGTATTTGATTTTCATTTTTCCTTCTTCTTTTTGAGTCTTTAACAATATGCTACCAGTTTTTTTAGTCTTTTGAGAAATACAAAATCATTCTTTCATCTAGCATCTTGCCTTCTTGTTCTTGAAGCAGTTTTTGTTCTATATGTTCTAAACCCCCTAACCATCCAACAAAAGGCTCTTTTCCCATCTTTCCTCAGGTGTACTCATCAGATCCAAATGCCATGTACTTGTCTAGCCCAATCAGTGACCTTTTAGGGTTTGTTTTAGCAGGCACTGAGTGCAGTATGTTGCATAGTGTACTCTGGAGATGAAGTCATTTTTGTAGAATCTTGTTTGCCATTATACCTTAACCAGTTTTTATTTCTGTCAACACCTGTTCATAGTGTTGCTGTAATCAGCAATCTTTCTAGAAAGATTTAGTAGTTCATGCAGTATAACAACCTACTGTTTGTCAAGTGCAGGCATTCAGTGTTCTCTGCCCTCTTTGACTGCTAAAGAACAAAAGGACCAATTATATTTTGGCCACTGACCAGTTTAATCAGTCCTCTTCCGAAGCCTAGAATCATAAGGTCCCTGCTAGAATGTCACAAATTTTGCATGTGTTTCCACATTAATCATCAGTAATGATTTTGTTAAAGATAGTAGTGAATTTATAAGGTTTGATGGGGCCCTAGAATCATTGGGCTGCTGAGGTATTTGGCATCAGCCTGTCATTATCAAAAGCTCTCACTTTCTTTTACCTGAGATAGCACTTAAGATGCTCTGGATACTTTTTTTTTTTTTTTTTTAAAGGAACTTTTGTTAAAGGTCTGACTGGACAAAGGAAGTAACTAAAGCGGTGTCTTTTCCTGAGCATCGGATGAGTAGGGGGAGGAGTTCCTTAGGACCATAACTCCTTTTTGTCACACTTCAGTTCAGAATTACATGCATTGTACTATAGCTGGTGTGGTACCACTCTTTAGTACAGCCACTGTTCTTTCCCATGGGTTTTATGATCTTTAAGGTAATTTACTTGATGGCCGAGACTATGCTGCCAAGCCATTTTTGTATTGGTGTAATTTATTGCAGCACTTTAGCTAATGAAATAGTTTGACTCAGACAGTAATAAAAGCCATTATCTGGTAAAACCATCTCCTGTAATGAAATTAAAGGAACGGTACTCAAGGAACGCAGTATTAATATTTATGGAGTGCGGTTTCTGTTGGTCCGCCCCCTGTTTTATTGAGCCATCGTCATACCGGACTGTAAATTCTGTCCCTGACTGCAGGCTTGTTAAAACAGCTGAGTACAAGGCTTCAGTCTGCATTCATAAGCTGAATGAAAAATGCAACAAAAAAGAAAAAAATCAAATGATCAAGATTGCCATAAAGTAGCCTTTGGCTTGTTCGCCTAAGCCAGGCTTACACAGAGCATGAGTGTGACCTTGGGACCAGCCAGTTAGAAGTTATTGCTAAAGTGGCTGCGGAGAAAAGGACAGTAATGCAGCTGAAAGGAAAGACTTGCTGATGCTGTGATTGCTTTGTCAGTCCTGGACTCTCACCCCAGCACTCCGCAGACATTGTGGGCTGAGCAGAGCTTGCAATTTCAGGGCTGCAGACATCTGTTCCATACAGGGTAAATGCTATTTCACAGGTTTGTAAGTTTAAATTTCTTTTGGGGTGACGCAGAGGATACCATTTATGTCTTGACTGTCAGGGTCAGATTTGTCAGCTGGTTTCTGGGGAAATTAAGACCTGGGTTGAATAGCTTTGTCTGGACCACTCAGGTCTTATATCTACTCACCTGTTAGTTTCTTACTTCATCAGAGAGAATTACAAATGTGACACTATTCTGTTCAGCTGTGAAAAAACAACTGTGTGACAATTGTTCACTCTTTTTGTTGCTCAGAATATTTTATGAAGTTCACACATAGATGCAGATTAATTTTAATGAATGAAAAGAATGCTTTTCCCATGCAGGTTATTATTGATTCCCATTGTAGTTAGGGATTCAGAAAAACACTGTTGAAGAAATCATGAAATGGCTCAAACTTTCAAAGAACCAAAACATTTTTAGCATTGCATGCATGGGTGATGAAAATGTGTGGTCAAGACCTCTTAGGTATTGCTTTGGTAAAGGCATGCACTTGTTCTTACCTTTGACTATGTGTATTGTGTATTCATTTACAATAACATGCCAAAAAGCTGGTGTTTGTCTGTTAATGCAGCAGTACAGATGCACTTGTATGTTGTACCCACCCAATCACCTGTAAAGAAAGTCTGTGTGCAACACAAGTGTCATAGGCTTTTGGCCATGGCTGAAAAGTAATTAAGGATGAAGACTGTTGTAAATGTTACATTATCGGATAACTTGGCAGGTATTGATGGTATGGTATCCCTAACTTTTACACTCTCATTCATTTGGTGCTGCACTGCTGGTAGCAGATTAGGAAAGTTCTGGAACAGTGAAACATTTGATTATATGTGGAAATAAATCATGTCATGATTTGGTATGTGAGAACACTGAGAAGTCACTGGGATTGTATCACTTGCTGGCATTTGTACTTTGAAAATTACATTGAAGAGTCAAATTAATATGCAAGTGCTCTCTGCTCATCATATTTTCTGCCTGCATATCACAATATTCCTAAGGTAAGCAGATCATTGGTATGTTACACTGGTCATCCAAAAACACACAAACACATGTATGCATATGCACGCAAATACACACCTTGGTGGTGGGTGGCTGCGTGGTCATTTACATTGTCTCTCCCTGATGCTACTCACAGATATAGGAAAGATACACTGATGAGTAACAGTGTTTTGTATGTTATTCGCCATCTGAGCTGTACATTAACCACATACACTGGTCACTTGTCACATTCATTGTCTGAATGAAGAGAAAAAATACCACTCTGTTAGTCTAGTGTATGCAAGTTTATCTCTGTGTACATGAATTTATGAGAAAGTGGGACTTGTGTGTTTTGGTTGTTTGTATACATGTACACAGAGTGACATGTATATGGTGAGAAAAAAGCAGAGTGGAAGTTGTGTGTGAAATCAACTGTTCATTCTGACAGAAACTCGGTATATATATATATATATATATATATATATATATATATATATATATATATATATATATATATATATGGAGAGCACTAGTCATTCAATTGGCTGGTGTACTCCAATATACAAAATGCACAGCGACCCAATGATCAGTCCTTCCATTGTTCTGCAAACCTTGGAAATCAGTGCATCTGTGAATTAGTAACACTTATGTGTGGAGGTTATAGTCACTGTACACAGTAGTAGTGATTATGTGTGAGGTTTTAGTCACCATATGTAACAGTGTTCAGAGAGTAATGATTATGTGTCGAGGTTATAGTCACTGTATATAGTAGTAGTGATTTTGTGTGGAGGTTTTAGTCACCGTACGCATCAGTATTCAGAGAGTAATGATTATGTGTCGAGGTTATAGTCACTGTGTTTAGTAGTAGTGATTTTGTGTGGAGGTTTTAGTCACCGTACGCATCAGTATTCAGAGAGTAATGATTATGTGTCGAGGTTATAGTCACTGTGTTTATTAGTGGTGATTTTGTGTGGAGGTTTTAGTCACCGTATGCATCAGTAGTCAGAAAGTAATGATTATGTGACGAGATTATAGTCACTGTAGATAATCAGTATTCTGAGAGTAACAGTTATCTATGGAGGTTATAGTCACTGTACATACATAAGTATCAGTATTCAGAGAGTAACGATTATGTCTGCAGGTTATAGTCACTGTATGTACCAGTATTCAAAGAATAATGATTATGTGTGGAGGTTATATTCACTGTATGTATCAGTATTTGGAGAGTAATGATTATGTGTGGAGGTTATATTCACTGTACGTATCAGTATTCAGAGAGTAATGATTATGTCTGGAGGGGGTTTATATCAGATGATCGAAAGCTAAAAATATCGAAGTTCCAAACCTCAAACTGACAACCTCGAAACCTGAAAAGATTGAACGTGAAAAAAAAAACAGTATACACCCAAAACAGCACAAAAAATGCTCTATGCAGGGGTGCAAGCACCCCTGAACCCCCCATACCCCCCACTACTTAAATATACCAACTCCAAGATTGCACTACAGTGTAGTAAAGGGAAATCTTCCCTTCCACACTCTATGGTGATCTCCGCTTTATACTTCAATGTTTTCCGGTTTCGAGGTTTACAGTTCGAGGTTTGGAGCTTCGATATTCTCAGCTTTCGAGTTTGTGATATACACCCGTCTGGAGGTTATAGTCACTGTACATATTAGTATTCAGAGAGTAATGATTATGTCTGGAGGTTTTAGTCACGGTACATACCGGTATTTAGAGAGGAGCAATTATGTGTGGAGATTGTAGCCACTATACATACCAATATACCAGTATTCAGAGAACAAGGGTTATGTGTGTTGGTTATAGTTACTGTGAATACCAGTATTTATAGAGTAAGTGTTGTGTGTTGAGGTTATAATCACTTTTTCAGACCATAATTCTGAGAGTAAGCATTATATGTGGAGGTAGTAAATCAAAGAGTAGGTGGAATGGGTGTAGGTAATAGTTCGATGCAGTTATTCAGGTAATGAATGATATAAGTGTGGAGAATGACTGAATCATTATAAGAGTTCAAAGAGTGCACTGGTTGTGTTTACACACCTGATATTTATATATTTGTTTCATCTTTTGCTGCCCTAACATGCATCCCCAGTTTGCAAGATATGTCAGTTTCAATATCTTAATGTTTAGCGAGGGTTTCCCGTTAGCTTTTGCCATCAGCCTTACACAATACTTTATTTTAATCTCCATCAGAACCAGAATCTATCAATTGCTCAAGATGCTGTACCTGGGGAGTTTACTCATGGCAAAAATTAGGAGGTGCAACACCCAGTAAGATAAAAGCACCTTCATCAAACTAAACAAATATCTCAGAGGACAAACAAAGTCTACCAAAGCCAAATTTGAGGTGAATTTGGCCTCCCAGGCCAAGGACAACCACAAGACATTCTTTAGCTGTGGCTGCAGCCTCAAAGGCAATACACAATTGTGTACAGAGCTCATTGTAAATGGAGCCACCTATATTGAGCCAGAAGATATAGCAAATCTACTGGCCAATAAATTCACCTCCAACTTTACCCCTCCCTCTTAACCTTCCCTTAGGAAATACCATCAAATATAATTCCCCCTGCTATCACTAGTGAACAGGTCCTTAATGCTCTATCTAAGGCCAGGAACACTGAATCAATGGTCCCAGAGAATATCCCAGGATGCCTTCTAAATAGCATGAAACATGACCTGTCAGGCCCTCTGGAATTGCTGTTTAAATATAGCCTCCATACAGGCTTTGTGCCTCATAAATGGAGAACAGCGACAGTCATCCCTCTGAACAGAGGTGGGTCATCTATAGAACCTGGAAATTACAGACCCATGTCTCACTAGTCTTATATGTAAAGCCATGGAAAGAATTATCATGGAAATGATCAATAATAATATAGTAAACCTCCAGACACTGGACCCAACCCAATTTGGTTTTGTCAAGGCCAGATCATGCCTACTTAACCTGGTGGACTTCTTGGAGAAGGTCACCAATGAAATGGATGAGGGCAAAATGGTTCAAACTGCCTACCTTGACCTGGCCAAGGCATTTGACACAATACCCCACTTGGGCATTGTTGTCAAACTCAAGAGGTTAAGTACAAACCCGTATGTCACCCAGTGGATAGCCAACTGGCTCACAGACAGGACCCAGGAAGCTAAAACTGGGGAGTCCACCTCTACAAAGAGGCCAGTCACAAGTAGAGTCCCTCAGGGATCAGCCCTTGGATCGCTCCTTTTTGGCATTTACTTCTCTGAAGTCAAGGCCAGTGTCAGTGGTCTCTGGCTGATTAAATTTGCAAATGATTGCAAATTAGGAGCTGTCATTGAATCCCATGCTGACACAAATGTTCTCCGGGAGGGCCTTACACAGACAAACAACTGGTATCAGAGCCATGGACTAAAACTAAATGCCAAGAAATGCATAATAGTATCCTTGAGGAAGTCATCCACCCCTGCTACTTATCATATTGATAACATATCCCTTACAGCTGACCCAGCAGACAGGGACTTAGGGACTCACATAGATAGTAATCTAGCCTTTGAACATCACGTGTCTACAGTAGTGAGGAAATCATTCTATGTTGCACAACTTATAAACAAAGGTATGGCATTTAAGTCAAAGGAAGTCATTGTTCCACTGTATTCGGCATTCATCATACCTATCATTGAACACAATGCCCCGTTTGGTATGTACCTAACCAGGCATATCCAACAAATGGAACATTCACAGAGGTTCCTCACTAAAAGAATACAGGGCTGAAGTAAAATGTCCTATACAGACCACCTCAAAGCTCTATCCTTGTATTCTGTCTCCTACAGGCTTTTGAGGGGAGATCTATGCCTGACATACAGGGCATTGTCAGACTCTACTCTGATGGACCTCCTGCATATCTGCAAAACAAATAGTACCAGAATTACCCATTCTAAAGACTTAAACCTTGCCTCTGATATAAGTAGTACCTCCTGGAGAGACAGGTATGTATCCTAGAGATTACCCCATCTCTGGAATAGGCTTCTCTTCTATGTGAAGCAGAGATCCTTCCTAACCCAATTCAAATGCAACCTGGACAACTGGATGGGGAACAAGAAATCCATCCCTGGTTTTGCACCTATGTCTCTAATGGACACAGGCAACCTGTAAATGGTTCATCGTCCAGGCCCTAGCTTGTAAATGTTTCATATCCCAAGCTCCTGCTTACACTTATCAAGGGTATTAGAACTTGTCAGAGATTTGGGATGCATGGCTAGACTTAAAAAGGCCCTTGTGGTCATTAGCCTAGTAAACAACTATGAGAGTTTTTTCTTTGGTCAAACATTAATCACCTCTGTTAGCTTTGGTGTTGTGTACAAAACAGTAGCTAAATATGCACATAAATAGAGAAGGCATGTGAGAATTGCTTACAAGAGGGGGTTTGCTTTATTTCCTTTGTATAAAGTCTTGTTTTTTTTTTGGTCAGATGTTTCCCATCATTTGAAATGAGTACACATTCTGATATACCTTTTTAATTTTTGTATAGTACTATCACACACGGTCTTTACTGCATTATAGAGTTTAGCACTGAATTAGAGTGCACCCATTATAATTAAAGCTAATTATGATATAATTAATACTAATTATGATAGCCTGCACAGTGAAGTAGTTTCTCTTTTTTTTGTGCTGCACTATGCTTTAGTCATTGTCTGACTGCTATCTGTCCATAAAGCCAGAGACACCATGCTTGTCGAAACATGGCAACACATCAATAATCGAAAGTACAGAATGATCTAGAGCTACCATATATGATGTTCAGGTCAGCAGCTGGACTGTGGGGGTGTAGAGGCAGCAGTACACACCAGGTCACTGTGTAGCAGCAGTATCATGAAGGCAGTGCAGGCAGTACTTAGATTGGCATTTCTCCCATTATAGAGGCCAAAGGGACAGAAAGCACACCTAAACCTTCATCAATAAATTTAAGCCTTTTCCTGTAGATCAATAAGCAATGTTGGCATGATAGATTCATATCCAAACACATCCTCAACTGTGAAGGAAACTTACAATACATATGATAGATTCATATCCGAATACATCCTCAACTGTGAAGCAAACTTACAATACATGCCAAGTAATGTAAATCCTTGCCATTATAAAGATAAACCTAGATAACTAAATGAACAATTCTCCTCCAGTCTATCTTGTGTTGTCTTCCTTAAGGTTGAAGAGAACTTTTGAATATGGTTTATTGTCTAGGCCTGAAATTAGTCTGTAGACTGACTATTACTTAATTACTTAAGAACCTGTGTTATAATAACATTAGATGTGTCATTTCCTTATTCTCTGCCACTCCTCCACATTCAGCACATTGTACATTGGTGCTGTCAGTCAACATCTAGCCAGAACCTCTAGAGTTGTATACCAACTTCCATACATTATACCCACAGTACACACACACACACACACACACACACACACACACACACACACACACACACACACACACACACATCAACATGGATGCACACACACAAACAGACACATGCACACACACACACACACACACACACACACACACACACACACACACACACACACACACACACACACAGACATGCACATCTACATGCACACACACATGCACACACACACACACACACACACACACACACACAAAAGCATGCACATGCATACGTGCACAAACACATCAACACAGACACACACAGATATGCACATAGATACATGCATGAGCATGCATACACACACACACACACACACACACACACACACACACACACACACACATGCACATCAACATGGATGCACACACACAGACACATGCACACATACACACACACACACACACACACACACACACATCAACACAGACACACACAGATATCACACACACACACACACACACACACACACACACACACACACACACACACACACACACACACACACACACACACACATACGCACACAAAACCACACTCACACACATATATCCACACGCATCAACACAGACACACACAGATATGCACATAGACACATGCATGAGCACACGTGCACACACACACACACACACACACACACACACACACACACGCACACACACACACATGCACATTAACATGGATGCACACACACAAACACAGACACATGCACACTCACATCAATGCACACACACACACACACACACTCAGAGACATGCACATATGCATACACACATACACTCACAGACAGACAGGCATACAAAAACACATACACACACATTCATAGAGACAGACAAGCATGTGAACACACACATACACAAACACATGTAAAGAAGAGTTGCTTCATGTTTGTTTTTTGCATCATACTTCTGTGTTTCTACATCCCTCAGTATAACTGGCTTTTATATCCACAGTATTATCTCAAAAATAGAATTAAAGATGGTGCACATATGCTTAAATGATTACATGAAAAGCTTTCAATTGGAAAGCTAGTAATATGACCAGCATACATCATTTTGGACACATGTATTGTCTTTACAAACTTTAAAAACATACTCAGTGGAATAAACATCCATCTATATGTATTAGTGTGCATAAAAACGAAGTTATTTACAGCTCAGAAAAAAATTCAGTGCTTAGTAGCTGGAAAAAAAAACACCTGACATGACAGTTTTCATGTTTACAACCCCAAAAATGTTTATACAATGAAAACCCGTAGAAAAAACACACAAAATACAGAAAACACTGGATTAAGTAAACTAGTAATATACAAAGGTGTGCAGGTGTGTGCATGAGCATGCATGAGCATGCACCAGCATGCTAAATGAAGGAATTATACCAAACCTTTACAGTAATAATGGCATTAAAAAAATGTGTGTCTTGAATTTACAACTTACCATTTAATATTTACCATTTAAATCTCGGGTGTGTTGCAAGAGTGTATTAAATCTAATCAAAGCCGAACTGAGGTTAAAGTAACTAAACATGTATATAAATTTATACATATTCTACACATCGTTTTTTTATTTTTTAGTATGTTTGATACCTTTAGTACATAAAAATATTTCCTTAAAAAAACTTAGTTTTTATGCACACTAATACATATGGATAGATATTATTACACAGATATATGTTTATATTTATAGTGTTTTAATTAGATAATGTTTATGGTTAGATAGCTATGTGTGTTTTTTCTTGCATCTATCCAGTTAGCTCTTTTTTTCTTATCTACCTATGTATATGATTTTAGTTCTTGTCACAGACCTAGTGAAAGCTTTATTGCATTAGTTAGCCGAAAGTGATTTTAGTTAAAAGTCAGTCATTTTATATGTATGTTTGCTTTTCTTAATACCTGACTTTGGAATGTGGGTTGCAAATAGATGGTAGTGTTTTTCTTAACTAGGATTTACAGTGAAATCTCACTTAAATGACACCCATGGGGATTAGTAGATGCCAGATAAGTGTAGTTTCTAGTTGCTTGAGAGTCGCTTTTCGATTTTCAATTGGCTCGAATGATGGCATAGAAGCCAATCAAAAATTGCAAAGTGGAGCATTGAACAGAAAAGGCTTCACTTCATTATCAGGAGGGTTTTCCTTAGGAGTCTTGGGATTTCATGCATGTGACGCACAAGCTGAGAGATGAGTGAGTCACACTGCTTTTCTCATGGTGACTAGTGGAAGTATTATTGTACTTTAATTAAATTAAAAACATATAGTTAAAATAAAAGTGGAGGCGATGCAGCCCAGCAGCACAGTGGCATGAAGCACTTATGGATAGATTAAGACAGGAAAAACAAACCTGATTTTTACTGATTTGCTTCTTGCAGTCGCTTGGTAGAAATTGTTGCCCGATAGCCAATTGAACATTGAGAGATGGACATAGTATAAAGAAAGAAAGAATAATTTGAAAGTTTGTTTTCAGTCTACAGACTGGTCTAGGATCACCTTTTCCCACATCCTTATCTAGTTAAGCAAAGACGGGATCACTGTTACCTGCTTTCTAAGGGGTAAAATTAAGAATAACGGGACTCACAAGGTTGCTTCACTGATAGTATGGGTATGACTTTGTCATTGCTCATGTTGGGATGAATAATTTCAGGTATTCTACCCTTAATGGGATGAATTGTGTCATGGTGAGACACTCTATGTTGTCACCCAAAATAGAATGACCTCTGCATTAAGTGGAATTCTACTTTCACCATTTATGACACTAAACCTTAGGGACACAGTTTTAGACGTCACTGATTAGCCATGTTATCAATGCCATACTGTAGAGATTCAGAGTTCATGTGCCTGGTAAGGGATGTGTGGTTCCACCACTGTCTCACAACTGCACCCGCACCTCTTTTTCAAGGAGCGTGACACTTCTTTCTTCAGGGACTGTAGCACCTTTTCTTCAGGGAGTGTGGCACATCTTCTTCAGGTAGTGTGGCACATCTTCCTTCATGGTAGTGTGGCACCTCTTCTTTCAAGGGGTGTGACATCTCTTCCTTCAGGCAGTGTGACACTTCTTCTTCAGGTAGTGTGGCACATCTTCCTTCAGGGTAGTGTGGCACCTCTTCTTTCAAGGGGGTCTGACACCTCTTCCTTCAGGGAGTGTAACATCTCTTCTTCAGGGAGTGTGGCACATCTTCCTTCAGGGAATGTGAGTGCTGAATATGAAATTTGTGACCCATAGTATTTTCTTTAGGCAACAGTAATTATTTACCATCATATATCCATCCATCCTCAACCCCTTTTCCCAATTTGCAAATGGGGTCAGGGTGTCACTTACACAGTGACAATCACCTTGAGCAAAGGATTACAGCCGGGTGGCTAGCCCTGCCATGGTAGTTCATCTGCACCCCTCTCTGGCATGCACATTCTCACCTATGGCCAATTTAGAGTGCCCAGTCCACCTACTGCATGTCTTTGGAATGTGGGAGGAAACTGGAGCACCCAGAGGAAACCCATGTGACCTCAGGGAGAACATGTACACTCCAACAAGAAGGCACCCCAGCTGAGAATCAAACCGGAGAACCTCTTACTGGGAGGTGACCACGCTAACCACTGCACCAACACGGCCGCCCTATTTACCATCATATACAGCACATAACAAAGATGTAATAATTAAATAGAAAGAGAAGTAATCTAAAGGCTTTCATGTTTTAGAGGCTGTAAATGCCATTACTGTGATTGAATCATTGTTCAATAAGGCTATCAGCATCCCTCAAATTAGGGTGTATAGTGCCTCTAATTGTTTCAAGCTCACTGTGTCAGATAGGATGCTATCCATATGAAACATGATAACTACAATATATACAGTAATTTATTGATACTCAGCTAAAGGAAGAAATAATTTACATCATTATAACTCTCACCAACATCAGCTTTAATGAATTAGGTTACTTCTGCTCCCCTTTTATAATAGTTAGTGAACATGGGTAAACAATTAGTATTAAAAGTTATAGAGCAATGTTCTTTTAAATTCATTTGACAAAAACATTTAAAGTATGATTTTTGGAGAATTTATTAAATAGTTTAGAAGAGGGAGTCTTTGATGGTGCAGCCATCATGCCATCTTTGTACTTCTGCCACAGTGAACGTAACAAGCTTTTATGAGAATTTTTCATTTGAAGCCAATGATTACTATGTCAGGGAGAGGTGCTGTGGTCTTTAGACGTGCACCACTGTTATGACGAAATAACCATAATGTGCATGAGGTATTTAGCCTTAAAAAGATAAGATAAATGAACATAGATGATTGGCGATGTGCTAAATCAGCCAAAACGAGATATGCTTCATATCACACAGCTGACAAGGTCAAAATCATTGGTTCTCTCAGAAGTTCACTCACCCTAGTCTCACCCCAGTGCTTTATAAAACTATGTTATCGGCAGTGACTATCTCATGTCTAAACTCTCACTTTGTCACACTCGCAATAATTTCCAGGAGATGTCAATATTGCCTTTCAATGCTACAACCTCTAATTGCTTTTATGGTAACACAGTTACTAAGTAGAACAGTCTGGCACACTAAGGTCCCGCATTAGTGTCCACTCTCAAGTAATGGGCTAGTTGTATTATTATCTTAAGGTAGTTATAGCTAAGCAGTTCCTCTGTTTGAAAGGAGGATGTTAATAGTTAAAATGTATCCATTTTGTATAATTAACCTTATATACATTAATAAGCAACCAGCTACAATCTTTTGAAACTCAATAATGACATTCTTTACTTAAAATAGGCGATACTCTTTGCAAATTAAATATATTTAAATATAGTAAAATATTGTACAAAGGGGTGTAAAGTAAAATGTTTTAAACAGAAAGATGGCATTAGAAAGGCAGGATCCGCTAGCAAGTTCTGAATCAGTACTAATTAGAGATGACTGTATCTATGGCTCTGATTTTTAAGACCATTTAGCATGTACAAAAACTCAGTAGAAACATTCAGAGGCAAGACCTCACTAATTCTGGTTTCTGCTTCCTGTCATTTGCAGCTTATAAAAAGGTATACACAATGTCCATGTAGCATCAACTGTCTCATTGACTAAATGTTACTGACTTCAAAACGTCTGTAGGGAGAGATTTGCTTTACTTAGAAAACTCTGAAGGGATGCCCATGAATGAATCAATGTTGAGAGGTAGTGTAGCATTCTATGGTTACCCCCCCCCCTTTTCTGCATTCGGTCAGGAAGCCCTGCCTTCTTTCTGTGAAATATGATTCAACACTGCACAACCATTTTCTCTGAATGCATGAGATAATGTATTAACTGGCAAGAAGTGCCTGACTAAGCCATGCTAATGTAAGTGTGACTGCAAGCAGCGTCCTCTGACAACTCATAAAAATGTAGTTTGCAGTACACTGCAGTACATTTTTTTTTACATCTTACATCTAAAAGGTATGCTTCAGAGTTTTTCACAACATCTTACAACTCTACTTCTTCTTCATAAAAGAATTACAACATCTGTACAGTTCTTCTTTTTTTACATTTTATGCAATTTTTTAGTAAAAAATAATATATTTTCTAGTTTCTTACATTTCAGTTTTGCTGTATCTTCATTGAAAACAATTGCATGTTTTATACAACTTTTTCATATTTTTTACAATAGGGATACCAGTTACTATTTTATTTTTACATATATTTAAACTCTTTTGATAAAGTAAATCATAATAATCTCTTACAAAAATGATATCAGACTGGAGTGAAGAAAAAGCTGATGGACTAGTTCCAGACCTGATTAACAGAGCAGGAGCAGTGAGCTTAGGGAAATGTTTTCTGTGTTGCGGATTACCACAGGCATGAGGTATCACTCTTCAATGTTTTCTCTACTTTCCAAGTTCAGAGGTGTTTTTAGATATCAGAATATACAGATGATAACTTTTCAAAATGGTAATAATGTTAAGGTAGGCAAAGTCACATTCTGTCCTTAATGTTTAAGTTAGACTTTCATTCACTTGACATTCTGATTGTATGTGTAAACCGATAGCTAACAGACTTACTAAAATATATAACTGAATTAACTTCAGTAGACACCATATCAGTTCCTACCTGACATGGTGACTCATGGTGATAGCATGGTACAAGAATTAATCAACTCTTCCCTCACACACTATGTATAACCCATTCTTTTAGATAAAGAATTAAACCTAAAAAGGAATAGAGGTCCTAATGCAGAATTGTGTGCCATGATTCAGAAACCAATCTAACAACGGAGAACCTTACCAAAAGAATGGATAAACTGGAGGAACAGGATTTTTGACCAAGGACCAACTCAAGAAAAGTGATTCCAAACTGCAGAGCATGAAATAAATTACTTTAGGGAAAAGCTTTCAACCTAGAGTCTAGAAGGAGGAAAAGTAACAATGTCATTAAAGGGTTGCCTGAAAACCTGGGCAGGTAAATGAAATTGTTTAATGTATGTCTGAATGTTATTAAACTATAGAAAGTCTGAGGAATACATTCCCATTAAAACAGCTCAAAACTCCTCCTCACAGCCAGTACTCCCTATTGACTAATTTTGTTAAATGTATAACATTTCAAGATGTGTGTCTCATTCAGAAAGCTTGCATTTTCTTGCTTTACATACGGGCAATCGCTACTAAGACCAGCTTCATTAATGTGCTATAGCCCCTACATATGTTATTTGCTTTATGTGAGTTACTTTAATTTACCCCTTAATGTTCTGATATAGTTATACCTAACTTGTTTGCCAGTGTTTACTAGTAGTTGGGCACTGACTTATTGTACATTGTACATTATTTCCATATAAATTTGAGTCTCTGTAAATCAAAAAATGTTAGCTTTCATTAGTTTACCTCTAGACAGACAATTTTCAGCATTGTCTTGCACTGTTATAAAATCTCATATAAATGCCTCATGAACAGGCTATTACTATAAAGAACCTCCTTGAAATTTTATATATATATATATATATATATATATATATATATATATATATATATATATATATATATATATATATATATATATATATATATATATATATATATATATATATATATATATATATATATATATATATATATATATATATATAAAGCAGCAACTAGATGAAAGAAGCATGCAGAATAGACCACCAGCAAAAATCCAGGTTTATTGCTGTTTACACCTCCCGCATTTATAGCAACCACCCAGTGTGGGTGCACAAGAGTTTCTTTCTAATAGGCCCTTTAAACTAACTTCCTTCTTGTAAACTATAGTGGGCTTGTTTCCCACTACTGAGTGAACATCGTTGTCAATAGTGAACATAGATTCATAGATTCATAGATTAGTACTAGGCTAACTGCCCTTGCGAGCCATTTTTTTTAGCCTAGCCATTTATCTTGTGAGACTCAAACCCCTGTTGTGTTGTGTTTGTAAGGCAAACACCTTAACCATTAAGCCACCCTCCTTAATCCCTGTCCCATAATTTACATATAATGTTCCTGATATCGTAGAAATCAACACTAAAAGGAAAAATAAAAGATCTTGAGAAACAATCCTGTCTCTCAGTCTGGGTTGCTCCAGTAGGGCCATTCTCATTGGACAATAAGCAAAAAAAGTCCCCTTTTCCCTTTTTCTAATCACCTCATTGGCAATGTCCTGAGCAGAATTGCCAGGGTAACCCCTTCTAGTCAGCATGTTTTTTAACCTAGCACACTCACTCAAAAAATCATCCAGTCCTGACACCATTCTAGCTAACCTAACATACTGGCCCTTAACTAGGGCTCTTTTTTTGGTGCACCTGGTGCCAGCTATCAAAATTCAACAGTGAGTTTGAGTATGTTGGCTTCCTATACAAATGAGAAGTAAAAGCCTTGTTTACATAGTCTTTTTTGACTGTTACATCCAGAAAATTCAGTTGGTTGTTGCCTCTGGCCATGGTGAATTTAAGGAAGAAGGTGGTTTGGTTAATGTAAATGAAGACCCTATCTAGTTCCTCTTCACTACCCTTCCAGAAAATCACCAGGTCATCAAGGTATCACCCGTATAGGACCCAAGAGTCTTTGAAAGTTGAATTTAAAATAAATAAATCCTCCCAGTGTACCAGCAAAATGTTGGCAAAAATGGGGGCACAACAGGCACCCATCGCTACTCCTTGCTTTTATTTAAAAAGCTGGCCCTCGAAGCAAATAAAATTGTTTTCAAGCACAAGCTCCATACATGTACATACGGTCAATATGGTGTTAAGCGCTAGACTGGAGTTGAAACACAAATATTCATAAAACCACTCCAAGCCCTCATGGTGTGGAATGACTGAGAATAAATCTTTAATGTCGATGGTCACCATAATGAAACCATCGTAATACATCTCAGGTTTTATTTTGGTGAGAAAATCCCAGGAATACCTGATAATAGTGCCTCTTCCATCAAGTACTCCCTTCACCTTGCAGTCAACAAATTTGCTAGAGCAAATGTCTTGGAGGCCTTGGCATCTACAACTGGATGCAGGGGTGGGTTGCTGATTGACTTATGAATCTTCGGGATCCCAAAAATAGTTGGGATCCTCGTTTCCTTGGTGTCTACAAATCGTGTTCACTTAGTTCCAACTGACCATTCAACAGTAATTCGTACAGGGTGAGATCAATATTCCCGTAAGCTATGTTCATCTCATTGCGTGAGACTTCAGTGTAAGTGTCACAAAACAACAATTCAAACATTTTACTACTGTATTCAGGAACATCCATATAAACAACTTGCTGAATAGCCATGACCAAAATCATTAGGCAAACTGGAGGCAATGCACAAACCACAAAGAATTAGTGCTTTCATTCCACTTTATTTACTAAAGGAACTTCTTCAGAAATAACAAAAGGAACAATAGTAGTACATTTCAATATCTTACACACCCTCTTGATAACTAATCAAAATACAACATCATTGCACTTCTTGTGATGTCATTCACTGCAAACTAGGAAGCACCGTATGTAAAATCGTTTTAAATATAATTGGTTGCTTACTAAATAAATTACAAATCTTAAATATAAAAACATACATGCACTATTTAAATTTTTTTTACCTTCAAGTTACTCTTAATATTTATATGCTTGTTAAGACCAGGGAGGCTCTAAGGGAAATTTGCCATTTTGTCTCTTTAGTCTCTAAAATTTTGTTGCAACTACCTATAAAATTATTTTCATTAATCTGTTTGAGTACTGACAAATGGAATTTCCTAAAGCCTTCACAAAATAAACTATGCTTGCTTAATTCATTTGCATTATCTCTATCTTTTATAGCCTTAATATATTCCCTTACCCTGGTCTTTAATTCATTTATTATTTTTTACTTGCATTTGTTAACCAGGAAGGTCCACTGGGTCAACAGTACCCATTTTTAGTGGAGGACCAGGGAGAAAAGCTGCACATAATTCAATACAATCATACAGTACATTCATACAATTCATACAATACTTACATTTTGATAAGCACACAATTGGGAATTAAAATTATTTGTACAGTACTTACATTCTGATAACACAGTTGGCAAATACAATAAGTTGAACAGTGCACAAGGTTTTTTTTTTTCAAAGGAAGAAGGCAATGTGGCTAAACATCAATCTATCTACTGATAGTACATAGGTACACAGGTAGGTACAGAAGTACATTATCCTTCAGGGATACAAGTGAAGTTTTAGAAGGTGATATAGGATGGAGGTAGGAAAGGTGGGAGTAGTATTAGGAGACAGATAATGTCAGGTTATAAATTGTGAAGAACCAGCACATAAGCATAGACACTGTAAGGACAGATGTTGTCTCAAGGATTTTTTAAAGATAGATACATTGCTGGTGGATCAAAGTGAAGGTGGGAGAGAGAGTTCCATGGTTTAGTAGTGAAAAAGGAGTGTATCATTTGACCAGTGGAGAGGATTGGTATTGCTACTTGCAAGAGCATTTGCTTATCAGAGCGGAGAGGTCTATTAGGGTGGTAAAGAGTAAACAGTATAGAGAGGGCAGGGCAGCTGGATGGGTTGAATATTAGTTTGTGGGCAGTTAGTAGTATGTATGTAATATGATGAGGAAGTTCTAGCCAGTTAAGTTTTTGTAGAAAGGTGCAGTGGTGAGATAAGTGTCGTCCATTAGTGACGAACTTTGCAATTTTGTTATAGCATGAATCTAGTTTGGATTTAAGACTGGCTTGCAGGTTGGTAAAGTGAGGAGCACTGTAAAGAAGAGATGGGAGTAGGAAGGAAGAGGCAAGGGCTAGTTCTGAGGAGTAATTGAGGAAAGATTTGTGACAGTATAGCATGCCCAGTTTTTGGTGTACTTTTCTAATATTGTTGTGAATATGGATGTTGAAAATTAGGTGTTCCTCTATGGTGACACCTAGACGTTTAGTGTGTGTAACAACCTCAATGGTAGTGTTATCTTGGGAGAGAATAGTAAAATATTCTTTGTTTATGGTAATGGTCTATTAAGGGGTGAATAGAGGGCTGACTGGTTAAGTTTCAGGAGTTCAGGTGGAGAATTGACAGTGCAGATGATAGTAGTATCATCTGCATATTGGATGGCTCTGCCTTGAGTGAGAGCAGAGTGAAAGTCATTGATGAAAATATTAAATAGCAGGGATCCTAAGATGGATCCTTGGGGAACACCGGTAGTGGTGTTTAGGAAAAATGAGAAAGAGTGTTGCCACTTAGTAGCTTGTTGCCCATCTGTGAGGTAGTTAGAAAACCAGTGTAAGGTAGACAGAGAAAGCCCTAAGTTGGAGAGTTTTTTTAAGAAGTAGAGAGTGAGAGATAGTATCAAAGGTTTTGGAGAGGTTGAGAAAAAAAGAGGAGACAAGTTTCCCGGCCTCACGAGCCTAATTGACCGAGTCACAGAATGATATAAGAGCTGTAGTGGTGCTATGTCTGGGTCTAAAACCATGCTGGGTTGCTGACAGTAGATTATTGTCAAGTAGATAGTTAAGGAATTGTCTGTGGATACATTTTTCGAGAATCTTAGCGATAGGGGAGAGTATGGCAATGGGTCGAAAGTTGGAGATGTCTGTGTTATTTCCATCTTTGTGCAGTGGGAGAATAAATGCTTTTTTCCAAATGGTGGGAACATAAGACTCTTGGATGGACCTATTAAGAAGTAAGCTGATAGGGCAGGCTATTCAATTTGCTGCTTTTTGAAGGAATTCTGGGGGCAGGTTGTCAGGGGCATTAGTGTTTGGTTTTAATTTTAGAAGTAGTAATTTTAACAGTAATAGTAATTTTAGTAGTAGTAATTTCCAAACACTTTTATAAACATAAAACTGGCTGCTCAAACTACATTTCATATAATTAACTATGTTCTTACTGTTGCAATTAAAGAAACCCTTGACTTCAAAAACATATTTAAATGAGTGAAATGAATAATGTTAGTATTGCTAATAAATCTACACTGCCTACACATTCCGTAAGAGAATGTGCCATTCTTTACTAACCCTAACCAGTTGTCAGCATTAACATGAAATTCTAAAAGTGCCTTCATATTAATAGGCTTTATATAAAAACTTCAGATTATTACCGAGAATTTTTGTTAAATCACGGTTGCCACGAATAATTTTCCAGTTACTTGTAACTATTTTAATAATAGCTGAACTATCTGTAGAAATGGCAACAAGCAATGCATATACTTTACTTTCACTTCTTTTATTGTTGACCTTATCTGTAGTTAATTCAATGCCATGAGTGATTATAGGAGAAAATTTATTTAATCGACGTAAACATATTTAATCTATAATTGGTGACAGTTCACTTAAAGAGTAACCTCTATCTAAGAAAGGACTAGTAATAAAATCTACTTCCTTAATAAAATGAGTGTTGTCACTAGTAATATGACTAGCTTATATGAGCTGCCCATGAAATATATTTAATTTCATGAATTTTGGATGTCCACTCATACAGTGAAGATAATTGATCATAAAGGTTTCCTTTCTGTTAATTTTACTCAAAAAACATCTATTGTTATAACCACTTGTATAAAAAGAAGAACTACAGCAACTCGCACAGCAGAAGTTGTATAAAGCACCAAATACCAACAGGTAGTAATAAGCAGATAACATTTTAATGAAGGTAAGCGTTTTCGCATTAAAAACAACAGTTCTTCATCAGACCAACCTGGTTGATATTTGATGCTTTAAATAACTTCTGTGCGAGTCGCTGTATTTCTTCTTTTACTACAAGTGTATTCTGGTTTGTGGATTCCAGCAACATTACCTGATGCTTTGCTTTGGTTTTCTGTTTTATTATAATCAACTGGAATATTTAAATCCAAAAAATTAACTGTTATATCTACAGAACCTAAGTGAACTTCAGTTATAAAATGCTATAATTAATTTCTTCTAAAAAAATTAACATTTTCCTTACTTTTACCCCACATAAAAAATAATCATCTATATATCTACGGTAAAATGTTACAAACTTGAAAGAAGGTAATGAAGTCAAAAATACTGTTTCCCACCAACAAAAAACATCGTTAGCGAATGAGAAAGCAACCTTGGCACCCATCGAAACACCAGTGACCTGTTGGTATACATCACTTTTAAATGTAACATTGTTTTGAAGTTAGACACAAATTAAAACTAGTATTATTCATTTGACAAATTTGGTGAAGGTAACTTTACATAAAATTAATACCTTCAGAAGGTTCAGACTTGATATAGAATGAAACAATATCAACAGTGCATAACATTTTCTTCATATTGTTTTAACTGGTTGAGGAAAGACCATGAATCCTTGATATAAAACTTATTATTTTGCACTAATGGATTAAATAAGTTATCCAAATAGTGCAATATCACAGTGGTTTTGTGCTAGGGCTACTTACAATTTGCCTGCATGTTGGACAAACTGAATCCTTATGAATTTTTGGCATACCAAATATTTTACCTATTTCAGGTTCATCCACAGTCAGGAATTCATATATTGAAAATCAATAAACTTCTTATTAAATAATTGAAAAATAACATAATCAGTATGTCTAAACCCATTCACAACTTCTTTTTTGTAATTTTTTATAATGTTTGTTTTCTGACAACAGTTTTATCATCTGTGTGCTGTATTGTTTTTCTTCCATTACCACCATTCCACACCTTTATTGGCTCTCATATATCACAGATGCTTATAACTTCTTAACTGACCCAAAGCCTGTTGCTGTTGATTATTAAAATTGAATAACATATTTACAGGTTTGTTTTATTTTTTTTCATATTATCAAAATCAGCTTCACATGCTTTTCAAAAAGCTTTGAGTGTAACACGTAAAGCAGGGTTAAAAGTACTTGTTTTTCTTACAATATAAGTTGACTTGCTGACATTGTTTACAGCTTCACTGAAAATATATTTGAGATTTAGCTTTCTTATGTATAATTTAAAATCAGTGTATTTTGTTCATTTCAAATGTATAAATAAAAACCCTTTTGATAAAACATATATTTCATTATCAGTGAACAAATGCACAGATAACTTAAAAATAAGACAGATTTTGTTCAATGTCCTCTCCCAATGCCCCTGCCTTTTCTTTTGCATCTGCTGTTCCCTTGATTCTTGACCTTCACCATGTCTGCTTAACAAGTATAACTGTTGGCACTATTTTTTGTAATCTACCAAGGCCAAGCCTGACTTTAGATGCACCATTTGTAATATTTTCTTAAAGTACTATGCATCTAGTGAATCAAATCATTGTAACCTCATTATAGTGAAATGTGTTATTCTTCATTGTTTACTTAAAATTGTTGTTGCTAGGGACTTCTGCGTGTATTTACAGTTTTTTTTCAGGCTATATTGGTATGTGCTGATATTTTATCTGATATAGCTGATTTCATGTAAAATTTGAGATAATTTTAGGAATAATTTAGCAATAGCTGTCATCAGGTTGTGGGTAATGCAGGGAAGCATATAGACTGCATTGCAGAGTTTAGAATTACAGCTTATTTAAAATATAAAACAGTACTAACTTCAGGATTAAATGCATATTTACATTGGATGGTTTTGTTACGAAAATTTGAAAAATGAATTTCGTATTTATTTTATATTTGTTTATGTATTTTCTTTGCATGTTGGATGGCACAGTGGTGCAGCGATTTTGTTGTTGCCTCACAACAAGCATTTCTCCAGTTTGATTCTTGGCTGGGATGCCTTCTCTGCGGAGTCTGCATGTCCTCTCTGCATCCGTGTGGGTTTCCTCTGGATGCTCCGGTTTCCTCCCATGTTATAAAGACATACATCTGGACCGCTTCTCCCCGGACCTCTGCTGAAAACTGGCTTCATTACAAGTCAAAATTTCCTGGTAAACAAATATTAAATAAATAAATAAAAATAAATGTTTATACATATTGAACTACATGTTATGCATTTAAATACTAATTGTTTACGTGAAGGACTTGTTTCACTGGTGTTAATTCTTTATATGTCGATTGTTTTTCTCTTTTTTCCTGAATTCCATCCAAAGACAATATAGCGAGGCACCAGGCACATTCAATAAAAAAGTTAAAATAGGAACTGTTGTTGCCTTTTGTTATTTTGTGCACATATAAGTATCAGTAATTAAGTTGTAATTTTAATACACAGTCTACTCACATCTTGGGTTGTTTGATCATAAGGGCAAAGCATGAAATCTGAATGAAAGCCAGAATAAATCTGCATTACTCACACCCTAACATTATACAATTGCATTATTAAAAAATCTTACCATAATAATATTTATATGAAAAAATTGTAATCATGTCCCATCTTGCCTCATGGCTGGGGATTAACTTAGTAAAGTATCACATGTGTTAGTTATAAACTTGCTAGTGCTTGCACAGTACATCAGTTATATGCAGATTCTGCCACACTGTAAGGGAGCTAAGAGCATGCATGCATCCACATGGTTACATTAGGATGCAGATTCTGTCACATTGTAAGCAAGCTAGAGGCATGCATGCAGCCATATGGTTACATTAGTATGCGGATTCTGTCACACTGTAAGGGAGCTAGGAGCATACATTCATCTATATGGTTACATTAGTATGTGGATTCTGTCATGCTGTAGGGGAGCTAGGAGCATGCGTGCATCTGTATGGTTACATTAGTATGTGGATTCTGCCACACTGTAAGGGAGCTAGGAGCATGCATACATCCATATGGTTGCATTAGTATGCAGATTCTGTCACATTGTAAGGGAGCTAGGAGCATGCATGCTTCCATATGGTTACATTAGAACAAATAAATACAACTGGCACCCATGAACTTTTTATCTAGTTGTCATATATGAGTCTGCTCTGAGGAATAGTACTGTGGTGGGTAGAAATGGAGGGGTTTTCTTTTAAAGCTGGGTTATTTAACTTTTTTTCTTTGCATCTTTGAATAGTGGTGCAGAGACTAGCAGCTGTAATTTTTATTTTTTATTCATAGGTTCATAGGAAAGTATTAGACTAGCTGCCCTTGTGGGCTATTTTAAGCCTAACCAATGTCCCTTCTAAAGGTAAGGCTCAAACCCTGTGCCTTGTGTCTGTGAAGTAAACACCTTAATCATTATAGCAACCCCCAATCCAGTATTAGTTATAGCTACAATGATTTTTGTTGGCTGTTTTTATTTTGCAGCTAGAATTCCACCATGGGTAATGTTCATGTTACAATGAGAATGTAAGGCTGTTTTAGATGGTTCCTTTGCATAATATAATGTTTAACATGTCCCAGTTTTAGCATATTAATGAATTCCTTTGCATAATAATAGTTTTAAAAATAGTTTGATTTGATGACAAAACCAGAGGGCACTGACAAAACATACATCTACTCTAGGCTAGGCAACAACAACTTAAACTGGAAAATAGCAGTACAACACAGAAACAGCAAACCAGGATCCAAAAAAGCCACGTTTATTCTCTGAACACTCTGAACACTCGGCCACTGTAAGCCTTCAAGGAGTAAAATACCAGTAACAAAACACAGTTTAAATAATCACACAGATCAATCAATAAAACAATTATTAAATTAAATAATAAAATTAATGCCTATTAGTTAGATCACATTTTTCCAACAGCATTCTGTATTTAAACCTCTAGGCAATAAAGTACCAAATTTTAAAATGAAAATAGTTTCCTTTTTTAAAAGTAATTTCCCCACCACTAAGTCATCAGACTCCAATTTTGCTACCTGTTGTAAAATGGTAGCTTTTAAACTATCACTGCTACCATTATGAAATTAAATGTTGAGCCAAAGGGCTCTCTATTTTCTTATTACGTATGTCCCTCAAGTGTTCTAAAAGCCTAATTTTGAACATTCTTTTAGTTTGCCCAATGTAAATTTTTTTACATCCACATGTAATGGCATAAACCACCCTATTTGTCCTGCAATTATATAAACCATCTGGACAAAAATGTGTATTATTAATATTTTGACATTTGCCACATGGGAATGTCCCTAAATTCGATGGTTGAAATGATATTTTATCCTCTGGTCTAGAAAATTTTGTATGTACCACCATATCTTTGATACTTGCACCTTTTTTATAAGAAAATATTAATTTCTTCATTCTTAAGTTTCTTAATTCATCAAAATTATCTAAAAACTCCCAAAAATGTGATATCTTAGATTTTATTATATCACTACATACATTGTACGTGGACACTACAAATATATTATCTGCCAAATAACTTTCTCTATTAACTCTGTACCTACCAGCATTCTTCTTGTTACTACATCTTTCATATCTTATATTTACAACTTTTTCTATATCAGCCTCCACTAATTCATTGTCATATTTTCTTCTCAAAAACATTTTTTTAGTTGCTTGAATTTCCTTAAAGAACACCTCATCATTACTACATATTCTTGAAATTCGTAAGAATTCCCCATATGGCAACGCTTTGATAGTATATGCAGGATGACAACTATTAGCTTGCAAAAAATCATGTGGGTCACCAAATTTCCTATGTAAGCTTGTTAATATTGGTGAACCTTCAATGCCCTGTAAGTTGATATCTAAAAAATTTACCGACTGACCCCATTGTATCCCATCAAAGCTAATATTAAATCTATTTTTTTGAATTTCTGTTACAAAATTCTGTATATGGTCATTTAAAAATATCAGGTCGTCTATGTATCTATAATACATTTTCACATATTTTTGTACAAATATATTACTATAAATGCATTCTTTTTCCACCAAACCCATGAATATGTTTATGTGACATCGGAATGGGGCCCCATAGCTGTTCCTGTTTCTGTTGAAACATTAAATTCTCAAAATAAAAAAAATTATTTTCTAAACAGAATTGTACAAGGTCAAGTATATAATGTGTAAATGGCAAGTCTCCCATACTATTAAACAAGGCTTCTAAGCCAAATTTATGTTGAATGTTAGTGTAAAGACTCTTGACATCTAAAGTGATCCAAAACATATTCTTGTTCCAAATAACTGATTTTATTTTATCTAAAAAATCAAAAGAGTCTTTAATATAAGAAGGAAGACCAACAGCTTCTTTTAATAGTACTTTATGTAACACAACACCTAGATTATGTAAAAAATATTTCTTAGCAGATACTATGGGTCTGCCTGGTGGTGTATCTAAACTCTTATGTAATTTCGGGAGACAGTAAAAATATGCAGGACTAGTATCTGTTAAACAAAATTTATTCTTTACATCATATTCGGTCCAATAGCCTTTGAATTAAATTAATATACTTAATTTTTGCCTGTTCAATTACATCTTGATGAACTACACTGTAAACTGTTGCATCCCCTAACAAATCCCAATACATTTCTAAATACTGCGTATGGTGCATGATTACAAGTTTGTTACCCTTATCTGAAGGCTTTATAACCAGCTCTGTTTGTTTTTAACTCTTGCCATTCTGTTTTAGACAAGTTATATTCAACTAAGTTCCTATTGAAATGTTGTAACTCAAATTCTATTTCAAAATCTAACATTTTTTAATGCCATCATGACAACATGGAGGCATGAACTACTTTAATATCTGTTGTGTCTATATATCGTTGTTCATGAACTTCACTATCACAAGACACAAATGATTCATCTGTATCTGAATCACCACACTCTATATCAGAGAAATTGTTAACAACACTATTTTTAGGTACCAAAACATTAAAATAATACCATAAATGTAGTTTCCTAATGAAACTATATAATTCAATTTTACACTCATAAATTTTTGGAAGTACTGTAGGCACAAACTTCAAACCATGATTTAAAACAGAAACCAAGTGTTCCGAAACATTACAACCCGATAAATTGACCACATTATCAGTTAATAGTTCAAATTTAATACCATCTTGTTCTCTTATTGTCTCTCCATGTTCTGTAATATTCCTGTTGACCATAATTGCCTGCATTCAAACTGTTAAAATGGCGGTCCGCTGGAGATGGTAGATCGGATACTCATTGGCCTCTGTTACTTGAGTTTATCCACTATCTGATTGGGTGTAATCACACTAGAGGTACTATCTCTGTCCAATCTCATTCATTTGATTGGATAACTGCGTTGATTGGCTTGATATATGTATACATTGCCCTTCTCAAAGTATCTCAAATCCCTTTGTATCTTGTGCATCTTTTGATCAATTATTTTCTTTTCTAAAACATTGACTTTGTCCTGAATATCTCTAAGACAGGAATCGAGCCTGTTCCTGTCTAACACAGTCACCAAGCTATTGCAAACTGTATTAATGTCCTTTTTAAGGTTCACAAGTTTGATGTTATCTCGTTCTATTTGAATTTTGATCCATTCCCTCGAGCACTGATGGGCTGCACATTCCCATCTTGTCTGAAAAGATTTATCAAGCTGACAAGTTGAATTAAAAGGTTCTGATGGGAATTTAATTGCTCTGAGCCCTCTGGGAATGATATCTAATTCAAGATATCTAGATAGACTGTTCACATTGTAATACGTCACTGTTTCTTTATTCATTAAATTAGTCAATTTAGAAATGATAGATTCAATAGGAACATCCATGGAGCGCTTACCAATGTTCGCGAAAGGGTTATTCTAACTAATAGGCATTAATTTTATTATTTAATTGAATAATTGTTTTATTGATTGATCTGTGTGATTATTTAAACTGTGTTTTGTTACTGGTATTTTACTCCTTGAAGGCTTACAGTGGCCGAGGCTCTAGAGTGTTCAGAGTGTTCAGAGAATAAACGTGGCTTTTTTGGATCCTGGTTTGCTGTTTCTGTGTTGTACTGCTATCTACTCTAGGCTGCCTGGTTGGTTCAGTTGCATTTTATTTTTATTTTGTATGCTATATCAGATTTTAAGGTTCTGTTTAGGTTTAGTATTATATTTGGCAGCTTAATTATTTAGTGGGGAGGCCCTGCTATATGACAGCTCTGTGATCCTTGACAAGCAAACAGTGAATTCCTAAATATTAATAATTGTTTCAGTGTCTATCTTTATGGAATTATTGAATATATTATTTATATTTTGATCTTGCCTACAGAGCCAGTAGTTCAAGAAAGGCCTGGAGGACTTCCTGGGGGTGTTGAAATGCAGTTTGTTATTGGTTTAAAATTAGATCTTGCTTTATGAGTAGATTTTTTTAATTTTATATTCGGATAAGGGCTATTTACATATGTGCTTTTAATGATTTTTTTTTAAAAAAGGTCCGTTTTTTATTAAAAAAGGATGACTTGTTCAAAATATATATTTTATTTCATAGATCTTTACTTATGGGAGTGTCATCCATTCTGGTATTCTGGACTCCAAAACTCCCAGCTGTATAGGTCCCTATAGCTTGTATGTCAGATTGTGAGTTAAAAGCTGGATCAAAACCATTGTGGAGAGCAATAATTCTAACAAGTGCCAAACTAATTACCATAATTAAAAATCAATAATGTTAACCTGTGGGTTTTCTGAATGTGATCCAAAATGGGTAAATATTTATTTGTTGAGCTGCTATCAAAAATGTATCCAGCCTTATTTTATTAATAAATCTATATGCCACTTTCTCTTACCAGGCACATCTCTTAGCTGACATATTATCATTGAATGAGCCATTTACTAATCTAGTGGGAAAGTGAAAAGCAGTAGAAATATTAATATCAGCAGGAAAAAAGACAACCTTATTCAAAGCATAATTCAACAAATAAAACTATTCTAGACCTAATGAAATGCTACAGGAAGTAGCTCATTAACAGGTCATGACCTCAGTCCCCTGTGTAACTAATTCATCCTTTCAGACATCTTCCATATAAATAGAAATAAGATGAATGGCCTTAGGTCTTCCATTTGGGAGTTATACTTCAGGAAAACTAAACAATTAAAGGAGAAAAAGAGAACTATTAAACAATACCTCTACTGAAAAGACTCTGAAGGAAAAGCACAATTCCAGTAATGAGACAAATTACAACTTTTCTATATATTGACCAATGTATCTCTACTGCAGCAAAATTTATTACAATATTTTATACATGTATACAAATATGTATATTCATAGCCAAAACAGTAAAGAATGAGACATATGATATGACAATTATGCTTTAAGATCTTTTACTGAACTGCTCAAAGTCAGATGATACATTATACCCTGTAGTATTACTATTCATTTAAAAGCATTCTTACATATTACTAATCTATGTGATATCACCTTTACCTTGAAAAGAGCTCTGACTTCCATGCATTATTCTACAGAACTTATATATATATATATATATATATATATATATATATATATATACACACACACACACACACACACACACACACACACACACACACACACACACACACACACACACAGATCTAAATGTGTGTTACAAATCATGCTATATTACAACACACTAATTAATTGATTCCTGCACTTCACATTTACATGTTCTATGCAGGTACTGTGTCTGTTAGGCTTATTGGTTAAATAACTATATCTGCAACAACAGGTCCCAACTATCACTGAATAACAGGTCTTTACTGCATTCTCCAAAGCTAAAAACATTGAATCAATTTTGTAAAGAATGATATGTCATTTGAATATCAAACTGATTTTATACAAAATGCATGTGTTAAATTATATTTTAGATATTGCAAACAGAAATTTCAGAGTATAGAGTATTCTGTCTGGGAAGCCTGACTAGAAAGATCCCTCACTTCAGCCCTTTGCTTGCGGTGGGCTTAACCAGGCAACAGTAAATTTTTTCTAGATTCAGTCAAGAATATAGTGAAGCTTAGTTTAGTTATTGTTTTTCTTTATCTGTCTGAGTCTGTCCATCAATGTTCTTTTCAATATTTCCTGTGATCTAAACTCTGTTTACTCAATATATATTCAGTATTTTTATGTACTTTTATTATTTATTATCAAATATATTTAAAACTTTTATTGTGGCTGATCCTTGCAGAAAGTACTTAACCTTTGAGAGTGCTTATATTTATTTGATGACACTGTGTGGGCCACTCCAGAAGGCCTAGCCATCTTGGTGAACTACTACTATTTGTATTAGTATTAATATTACACAATATAATTGGATACCCTTTTAAGAGCCTTATAGTAACTGACTGGTAGCAGTGATAACTACATTATAGTCTGGGCAAAGTTGGTAGAGCTGGTAATCTGTGCCAGCCTTTCCCAGGTGTGTGTGTATGTGTGTATGCGTGTGTGTGTGTGTGTGTGTGTGTGTGTGTGTGTGTGTGTGTGTGTGTGTGTGTGTGTGTGTGAAACTTAAACCTCTCAAGAGTGTGTGTGTCAACTACTTGGGGCAGGGACACAAAGCACTGGGTTTACAGAGAGGGTGATGGAAGATTTGGCCTGGACACTCGGCTCAGGACCTAACCCTACAGCTGTACCAGTGGGGAGTCTTATTGTGAACCTGGAGGGAGACAGATATAGAGACATCCAGACCCTGAGTTGAGTGTGTTCACTGTGTGATCTTAAGAGAAACTGTACTTGATGGAGAGAGGTCTGCATCTGTAAATACTGAGTATATTCATTTGTATTCCAATTCCACAGTATTAGAATTACCTGATCTAAGGATCTAAACATTGTCTGTGACATAAGTAAAATATGTTGAAGGGATAAGAATGTGTTTCAGAAATTATCCCTTCTCTGCAACAGACCTCCAGTCATGTGAAGCAGTGCTCCTCCCTAAGCCTATTCAAATGAAATTTGGATGACTGGATGGGAAATCACAAATTCACCACTGGCTTGTCACCTGTGTCCCTTAAGGAGAGGAGCAGCTTGTAAGATGTCCTTAGGCACAGGCATATGCCAAAGCTGTTCTAGCCCATGGACACTGATAATTGGGAAAACTGTGGCATGAATGACTAGGATTAAAAAGGCTCTAGAGCATTTGGCCTTGTAAGCTCACATGATCCTATGATCCTAGTAACATTTACTCTGAAACAGCACCAACTACACAAAGTCATAACCTAAAGGAATCACAGTACTATTCAGCAAAAGATACATTAGAAAAAAACCCCACATTTTTGTAGCCTGTATACATGTGGCAATGTATGGGCTCTGCTCTCACACTTCAGATTTCTATGCATACTGCCTTCAAGGTTGCAGATACTCTGAGAAAAGGGAAAATTTTTTAAAAATATGAACGTTGCCTTCTCCCTCTTCTCTGAGTCACATGAGCTTACAGCATTGTACAGCACATCTGACAGAGAAGTTCTGATGTTCCAAGATGCAGACAACAAGCATGACTTTTCATATGTGACATTTTAAGATGTGTCTACAATGTGATAAACAGTAGTGTTCCCCTTTAACCAATATGTTTTGAAACTGACAGAGCGCACCCAGCACTGTTTCTTAAAGGTGCTAGTTCTGGCTTACTCAGTAGGATCAGCTTTAGATAAACCGTGAGGACAAGAGGTTTCCTTTTATACTTGACTTCTCATTTTCCAACAATGTACATTACAGAGATGATGAACCAAGACGTTGCATCTCTGAGCTATAAACCTCATTAAAAAAATTTGAGTTCATAGTCACTTTGACATCATCTGATGCTGCTGTTTGCTCTTTCTGTAGATTTAAATGTTCGTCTTATCAATCACTGCTGCAGTTGCCTCAGCTGTATGGCTTATATCCTGCCAAGGATATAACAGCCAGCCAGCTTCCAAAGCTTCAGGGCACTTTCCATGCTCCCAAACTGTCAAGCAGCTCGAGATGAGCTGACCAAAAAATAAGTTTGTATGTGAAGTCCTTCAGTCCTTTACTGCCACCAAAGAGTATGCTATCCTGAGGCTTTCGAGCATTGTGCTTTCCTTTTGCATAGATAAGTTCCCTTTTAGAAAAAAAAAACTTAAATTTTCTTATATTTACTTATGTTGTATTACTTTCCCCTTCAGGAAAGTTGTTTTAAAGCTAGGAGGGAGGGTTTGGCATAACAGTTAAGGTATTTCTCTCACAGGTATAAGGCTTAATATGGTCCTTCAGTCAGTTAACCTGTGAGAGTTATGCTTTAATGGACTGCCTCAAGACTGTAATGTACTTTTAAACAATCAGTTTTAAAGTAGTGTAAACTAACTGATAAATTTTCTGTGGAGAAATTGTGTTTATTTTTCTGTTGTGCGGCTGCCATAGTGTTTGAAAATGCTTTTTGGTGTGCTTTTTTTTCCTGTCAAAAAATTAACTTTTGTAGACTGGTAGTTTTATCAGCATTTGCTGCTTGTCTTCCCCAGGAAAGAGGCACCACTTTCAGTTTGACCATGGAACAGACTGTTGGTTCCATGGTCGGTCCTTCTTCCAGCCACAAAAAGAAAAAGTTAGGCAAACAGTCTTTGCCACCACAGCAGACTAGCAATTTGCCTCAGACTCAGGTGGGTGACTCTGCTGTGGCCATTTGTTATACCTCAAACCACTTATCTTTTACCTCAAATCCCTCTGGTGTAGCACCTACAGACACAATGGACCAGTGGTTAGCCACATCCTCTGTGGCTGTTGAAGTTCCTTTATTGGGCAAGGGAGAGCCACTCTTGTCAGTCCTGAGAGAGGGAACAGGGAAAGTTTCCCTGTTATGTCAGAATGCTGTGGCCATCCTTGGGGAAGCAATGGCTGCCATTAGTAACATGGTTGGCTCCATTTTTCCTGTCAAAAAAAACAAACATGTATCTACTCCTCCTCAAATTTGTTTGGATAGGAGTAGTTTATTGGGACTGGCTCAGAGTTTAATTCAGGCTATTGATCCTACTTGCGTAGTAGTTTCTGGTAAAAGAAAGTAGGAGGCCTCTTTTCTTAAACAGATTAAAGATTCTGAATCTGAACAGGAGGATGCAGGCACAGATTCAAGGTTTTGTCCTGAGATTTCTGATTTAGACTCAGGGGAGAGCTCAGTTTATGACTCCTATGGGAGTTTCTCTTTCTTTGAGACTATTGCTACAATGTCCCAGTGTTTTCAGTGGGAGAACAATGAGGTTTCTTAGTCCCTCAAAAAATACTATAAGTTGTTACAGAAGGATTTTCCAAAACTTACACCCATTCCTCCCATCCCTTCTGTTTTAGATGATGTATGTCTTACTGTCTGCAATTTTCCTGATGGTCAGCCAGTTTTCCCTAAAAAGGCAGATAGGGTTTATAAAGTTCCTTAGTCTTTTGCATATTTATACACTATTTCCAACCTGTCCCAGCAGCTACAGTCTTTGTTGACTCAAATGTTGTTATCATTTAGTTAATTCCAATTCTACTCTTTTTAATGAGGATGGGAAATTATTGATAGGTATGGGGAAAACTGAATACTTTTGCAACTTTACTTTTCAGAATTTTAAATTGTCAGGCTCATATGTTAAAATTTGTCCTGACATATTGTGGAAGTATGAGGAATGTTTTATCTACAGTTTCTTTTTGTGACTCAAAACTGCTTTAAATAACTTAGTTTCTTCTATTGCACTGGTCACTACTCATTGTTTATAGTGTGTATGAGTCTGTTGATATTTCTCACAGGGCTATGGCCACTGGTACTGTTTTAAGGAGGTTTGCTTGGCTACATTCTCAGAAACTCCCAGATGATTTAAAAAATGATATTTTAAATTCTCCCTTGGA
Organism: Protopterus annectens; assembly: GCF_019279795.1. Taxonomy (NCBI): domain Eukaryota; kingdom Metazoa; phylum Chordata; order Ceratodontiformes; family Protopteridae; genus Protopterus; species Protopterus annectens. The sequence goes on from NC_056743.1 coordinate 1,284,484,416, forward strand.
TAGAGGTTTAGTGTTTGGCCCCTCTGCTGCAGAAGTGATCAAAAAGTGTGATGAAAGGGGCAAGCTGATCCAGGGACTCTCTAAGATTTTCAGATCTCCTTTTCCAAATTGTCCAAGGGATTTTCTTTCTGCTTATCTAGTTTTGGAAAAATACATAATAAACAGTTTTAACATTATTTGGGTAAACAGATGTTTAAGAAGAAGGGGCATGGGGATGTGATGATAGGATGTTTTGCCAGCCATGCCAGCAGAAGTAAAGCAGTGGATGTATAACATATATCAGCATAAGCTAGCTGGAGTTTTGTAAAGAATTATATGTCATTTGTATATCAAACTGATCTGTACAGATGCTTGTGTTTAAAAATGTATTTGCAAAGTTGCTTGTGTTAAATGCATCAACAGTGTGCCCTGCTGGAAAGAAAAGAAATGTACATGTATTATTGTAACTGAATTAAATATATAGGTTTTAACAGAGGAAACTGGAAGAGAAGAGGTTAATCACAATCCAACTGCAGCAAACTTTGAAAAATAGTTGAAATTAAATTACGCCATAAAGATTGTATATTACAGTTCTGGTTGCAGCCAGAGACAAAATGTCTGGGAAACCAAGTACTAGGAAGTCTTCTTTATTGTCTCTAGCAGGGAGATAATTGCTACTCTGGAAGGGTAAAAGGTTCAAATTGTTGTATGACTTCCAACAGCTGCAGCAGATCTGAACAAAGCTTTGTCTGTGTGTATGGTAACACATAGGTGCTAAAATCCTGACAGCTTCTAATGATGGGAATAGTGCAGGAAACAGAGTCAGATGACCAGATGTATGTGACATCATTTTGTAAGCCAGAAATAATATTTAGATATTAGTAGGAGATTGCTCTCAGCATTCTGCATTATGTCTTGGATCTGACAACAAGGGCCACTTACCCACATTATCTTGCCTTGCTGTATTCAGTAAGTAGGAAAAGTAACTCTTTTAGTCAATCAGGAATAGATAGTGAGATTAGAAGTACTGTTTTTCTGTAACTGTGTGAGACTATTTATCTGTGTTATTTTAATATTTCCTGTGACTAAAACTCTGGTGTTTACTGTACATAAATATTTAGTATTTTCATGCTCTTTTATTATTTATTATTAAATATATTTAAACTTCTCTTTGTGGCTGGTCCTTTTAGAAACATTTTTAAGTTTTGTGAGTGTTTGCATATATTTAATTGGTGATAACTCTGGCCACTCCTGAAAGCCTTGCTGTTTGGTCAACATTGCCATTTGTATCAATATCAATTTCACTCAGTATAATTGGGTACCCTTGCAAGAACCTTAGGTAGCTAGCTTTGTAGTGCCTGGTGGCAGTAATAACTATCTTATTGTCTGGGCAGAAGGGGGCATAGCTAGTAAACCTATGACAGCCTTTCCCAGGTGTGTGTGTTTGTGTGTGTGTGTGTGTGTGTGTGTGTGTGTGTGTGTGTGTGTGTGTATATGTGTGTGTGTGTGTGTGTGTGTGTGTGTGTGTGTGTGTGTGTGTGTGTGTGTGTGTGTGTGTGTGTGTGTGTGTGTGTGTGTGTGTGTGTGTAAATCAAATCTCAAAGTGTGTGTGCATCAGCTATGTGGAGCAGGGACACAAAGCACTGGTTTCACAGAGAGAGTGGTGGAGGACTTGGCTTGGGCACTCAGCTGAGGACCAAATTCTGTAGCTGTACCAGGGAGGAGTCTTACTGAAGATACATAGGTAGAGAGAGACAAATAGAGAAATCCAGACCCTGGGTTGAGTGTGTTCCCTGTGTGTTCTTAAGGGAAATTGTGCTTGATGCAGAGAGGTCTGCATATGGAAGTACTGAGTATATCCATTTGTATTCCAAGTGAAAGTCCCTCTCCAGAGTCAGTAGTGAGGATTCAGGCTCCTTGATTACTGGCCCAGAGTGCGGACACAGGGGATTCCAAAAAGAAATCTCAATCCTCCCAAAACCAGGACATTCCAACACGTCTGAATGAGTATTCAAAAGACCTTGTGACCCGCTCCTACACTGGCTCCTTTTCTCTTCCAGAAAGTCTGAATCTCCATTTTTCTCTGGGGCAATAAGTCGTTTCAGACTAATGGGTTCAGAAAATCATTCAACAGGGTTACAGATTGCAGTAGGAAGAAACTCCTCCTTTCCAGGAGGTAATTTCTTATCCTGCAGATTAGACTCTCTCTGTTTCCACTTATTCATCATCACATGCTGTGCCCACAGAGTGATAGAACCAATTCCTCCTTCCTAGGTGGGAAAGGGGTTTTATTCAATGATGTTCTCAGTCCCAAAGAAAGAAAATGCTCAGAGAACAGTTCTGGATCTTTTTTTTTCTAAATCTGTTTGTGATAGTGCCCAAATTCAAAATGATGTCCTCTTCTTCCTCTTTCAAGTTACCTGGACTTAACAGCTAATTATTATCACAACCCTGTTCACCCAGACTTCAGGTGTTTAAGGTTTTTTGTGTGTGGATCACATTATCAGTTCTCTGTCTTACCCTTTGGACTATCCACTGCAAAAAGAGTGTTCATAAAGTGTTTAGTTCCAATTATTGTTTATTGCAGACTACCAGGTATCCACATTAGCTGGTACTTGGATGACTTGCTTATCTTCGCAGAATATATTTCAAAATGTCTGGAGTCTCTGTCTTGGGTGAGTGATCTCTTGCACAAGACAGGATTCCAAGAGAACACTCAAAAGTCTTTCTTGACTCCTTCAGACAGCATTTTGCACCTGGGAAGAAGATAGGCACCTCCGTTTAGAGAGCTTTTCTTCCACAGGAAAAATAGATCTTTATTTAGATTTATTTTTAAGGTTTTCCACTCAGACTTTAGACACTGCAAGGGAATACCTCCAGATTTTAGGTCTTATGATCTTATGATACCCCTGGCAAGACTCCACATGAGAAAGACACAGTGGTATCTAAAATCTCTTTGGTTCTAGCAGCACTGGGGGTTGTCAGAAGATACATTTTTTTGTGGAGACAACATATATTCTTAAATCCAGGGCTCCTCTTCTCTATCCCTGCTCTAAAACAGTCAGTCACTAAAGACACTTCAGACTTTGCTTAAGGAGCAGATTCAAGAAGGATAAAAGTGCATGGGGTATGGAACACTAAGATCAGACTCAGTCACATAAATATCAAGGAGATGCTTGCTGTGATCAGAGCACTCAACTCTCTGAACCAGCTTTGGTCCTTGGAAACTCTTCAAGTGTGTATAGACATTACCACAATCATGTAGTACATCAAGAAGCAAGGAGAAGCAAGGTGGTACCCCCTTTGCAGACTAGCCATGTTAGCTTGGGATATAGTTTTACAGCACAGTCTCACTCTACAGGCATCCTACATTCTATCAGAGAAAAACTGTGTAGTAGACAAGTTGAGGAAGACCAGAGCAAACCCTCATAAATGGAAACTTGATCAGGGGGTTCTTCCAATATTTGATCTATCTGCGGGGATCTCCTCAAATAGACCTCTTTGGCTCCTCACTCAACAGTCAAATGGCAAAATTCTGTTCCAGGACTCCATGCAAAAAGGATTAGAAGACAGATATCTTTTCTTTTCTTTGGACAGGAATGTTCTTGTATGCCTTTCCACTAATATCCAGGGTACTTCTGAAGATTCAGATTAAATGCTCAGAGATCTTTGTGTTGACTCCTTTCTTGCCCAGGCAACCATGGTTCTCTCTGTTTTGGACATAGTCAGGGACAATTACCACAAGTTTCCCCATATAATGGATCTACTCTTACAAAAACGTGGTGCTTGATACACCCTTACATCAGTCATTTTCAATTGACTGCTTGGATGATAGGGTCTTAATTCCTATTAGATACCTGCTTTCTGAGAATTTATAGTAGGTACTAATGGAGGTAAGAAAGCCTGCTACTAGAAAATCATATATTAGCAGATAGAAAAGGGTTTCTAGTTGGTGCCAACAACATAACCAGCACCCATTCAGGACTAATAGTGCTCTGGTTTTGCAATATTTGTGTGAGTAACTATCCTATGGCCTTTCTTATTCCTCTATCAAGGTTCATTTATTGGCTATTTCAGTATGTCTGCCCATGGATCCTCTTCTTTCAAAGCAGTCTCATGTCAAAATGTCCTTGGAAAGGGTTTTGCATAAGAGGCCTCCAAGTAAACTGGTGGACTCTCCTTGGGATCTTAATTTTGTGTTAGAGAAGCTAACGCTCCATGTGAACCAGCTAATCTGGCTGACTTGAGGTTCTTAACATGGAAAACAGTTTTACTAATTGCTCTGACTTCTGCAAAATAGGGCATCTGAGTTACATGCTTTTATGGTGTGCCAACCTTACCTCATTTTCCATTAGGGTGTTTCTTTGAGAACTAATCCTTCTTTTATGCCTAAAGTGGTCTCCAAGTTTACGTTACACCAAACTATCCATCTCCCTCTTTCTCTCTTGAACCTAAAAATGAAGGGGAAAGGATATTCCACAGCTTGGATGTCCACAGAATCCTCAGGTACTATCTTGACAGAACTGAAACTTTCAAATCTTCAGATCAATTGTTAATTTCTTGTGAAGGTAAGAAGAAAGGACAACATGTGTCAAAATAGACAATTTCCAAGTAGTTGTCTAAGGCCATTATATTTTGTTATACTCACTTGACAAATCTATTGCAGGCAGGGTCAAGGCCCACACTACCAGGGCCTTGGCTTCATCTATGGCATTTCAGAAAGGATTGCATTCTAGAAGCATTCTAAAACTGCTACTTGGTCCTCAGTATATACTTTTGCAAAACACTATAAGCTTGATTCTTTCTCTAGGGCTGGATCATGTTTTGCTGGGACCATTCTCCAAGGGCTCCTGAACCTTTCTCCTTCCTCCCCCCAAATATCATTAGCTATGGTAATGTATCCATATAGCTAAGGCTACTGCAGCAGTGATCAATATAAAGAACAAAATACAGTTGTGCAAGTTGAACTTACCATAACAGCAGATGCCCAAATGATCACCACTATGGTAGCCACTCCCTCCCTCCCTCTGTCCCCCTTGTTTTGTGGTGTTTTTTATGTGAGGGTGTGGACATTTATTTTTGTTATTCATAGCATTGTCCTTTCATTGCTTAGCCTTCCTCTCTCTGCTGGTGGGAAAGCACTGAAGCACTTCTCACCCAAACTCTTCTTTCAGCCAGCTCAACACCAGCTGCTTGACAGAGCATGTGGAAGGCGCCCTGAAGCTTTGGATGTTGGCTATAACCCATATAGCTAAAGCTACTGCAGCAATGATCATTTGAACATCTACTGTTATGGTAAGTTTAACATTATCAGGGTCTTGTACTAGATAGGACCCTAGCTGTTGGCTGCAACCAATTACAATACTTGGCGCACTGATATTTTAAAAGACACTATAGGTACACATTTCACATAGTGCTCTTCCTTATCCTTTCCGATTTTGCAAAAACAGGTACATTTTTAGCTCAGTCATCATAATAGATCTTTTGTTTACAATGACATTCTTGATACACGTTGCTGCATACTTTTGCTGTCATCAACGTGTATGTTGCCTGAAGTAGATAATTTAGACTTTAAGCATATCACCATCAATAAATGATCTAAGAACGGGTGAATAACATTTTGAGTAGTTTGAAACACTGTACTACTTATTAATAAAATTCTTTGCAGTCTGAACCATTTTTCTTCTTGCCTAGAGCTGTGTGGATATGTCAGACTTGAAAATGATGGTTGAATTTTCACTGCCTCATGGTATTTAAAATTCTTGACACTCAAATTGAAAGCCTTTGCCTGAGATTTCAAATTGAAAGCCTTTGCCTGAGATTTCTTCGTCAGGCATACCATGTCTCGTGAAATTTTCTATCTTGTGATAGCACAACTTGTGATTTCAAATAGCAGTAAAGCTCCAGGTTATTTAGAGTATTAGCCCAAGCATATAAGGTAATACACAGCCTTACAGTGGAATAAATCAATTCCCACTTTCATTCAACAAATTTTCTTGTGTTACCTTTTAATCTATTCAGGCTTACAGGGCCAATGAAGACTATCATAAGGCCTTTCTTTGCACTTAGTAATCTTTAAATTACACCTAATATTTTATTGAACATACATTTATGAAAATGAATTAGAATAATGTCCATGTCTCCTTTGAATGAGATGCATAACTAAGTTCAGGTGCAAACAGAAAATAAACATGAATATTCAGATTTAACACTGCCTGGCCATTCATTCACTATCACTTCATACAATAACTTTAATTGACTTTTCCTCTGTTTTAACTATAGTATCTTCCAGTTTCTCAGTGAGAAAGGTACTAGAGAAATAGTCCAAAGAACTTCCAGATCTTTCGCCTTCAAGTTTTTCTTATATTGTTTCAGCCATGTTGTATTGAAAGTATCAGCTGTATGTTTTAATCTTGCTGATTTCTACTGAATCTGAAGATGTTTCTGCAGAGACAATAGCATTCTTGGTAATCCTACTGCTGGTTTGTGAATAAACATTTTGAATATACTTCAGAGTGGCTTATGATCTGATTCTACAGTAAATATTTTTACCAGAGTCTTAGTTATGGAATTCCTAAAACCAAATGGCTAACACGTTTTTTTTTAGTTGGATCATAATGTGTCTGAACACAGATCGAAACTCATACTCAATAGGCTAGCAGTCTTCCTTACTGCAGAAGAACTGTATTGATCCCAACTGAGTAATATTCACTTGTAGAGTATTGGGGTGTGTTGTGCCATAGAATTTCAGTGTAGAGGCTTAAGTAACATTTTAAGCATTGCAAAGATCTGTTTTTGTTCCAATGTCCAAAATCAAGCAATGTCATGCTTGTAAAACTTTCTAATTGGTAACATTACATCTGACAAGTTTGGAAGGAACTGAGAGAGATATTGTACTGTAGCAAAGAATTGCATAACAGATGACTTATTTTGGGTCTGTCACATACCCGCTACTGCTATGAGTTTATTTACTTCAGATCTGAGACTGTGGCCCCCGTGGTTGAAATTGCATACATAGATCTGCCACTTAACTTTTTAAACTTTGGGCTTTTTTGCTTCAGTAGCAGTTTACTTAGATTCAGGTCATGTTTTCCTAGTAGAAGCCCAGACTAGAAGATTATAAATTATATTGACAACACCTTCCAGACTTTCAGTCATCTTTGAAGCACTTCACAAATTGGCAAAATTCTGAAGGGTAGTCTCAGAAATCTGTCACTGCATAAAGAATATTATTTGTATTGAGGTTATAGACAATTTCTTCAAGCCTAATCTGCCAGAATATTGGTCAAAATCAAGCACTTAGAACAGCTTTTTATTAAGTTTTATAATAACTATTTACATTATTTAAGAGAGATAATACTCTCTTTTGATCCAGTTGTTTACATTTTATGGAAGATATTACAAGCTTGTCTTATTCCTTGGCTGTTATGCTATTCACCCATTCAGTCAGTGCTGTTTGCTTGGCAATAATGCTCATTGATTTTGTACACTTAAGGTCCTACTCAGTTAAATGTTTGACTGTAAATAATACTCCTTTCAGAGCATATGCAGCTAATATAGCTTTAGATGAAATCTTAACAGGATATTCTCCTTAGAGACAACTCAAACCAGTAAACAAGTAGAATATTTCACTTAGATATTGTCAGCCATTTGTCCAGTTGCTGACTGCATAATTGTCTGAAAATATATTTCTGAGCTCTCACTGATGTAGTTTTACTAATATGTGCACTTAATTGCATTTGCTAGTCATGTCTTTATTAACTACAGGCAGCCATTTTGATGCGCCTCATAACTATGCAAATTCCAATTGCTCTTTGCAGTAGCTGACAAGTTGTAACTCAGTACTGCTTTAAAACTTTCTGATTTCTTGGCATTGTCCTCCCTTCTGAAAACTAGTTCATAGGTTCATATGAGGTTATTGGCTAATGGCTCTAGGGCTTTACAAAGCCTAGACGTGTTATACCTGTGTTCCTTAATTGACCATGGTTACATGGTTTTTATTTGCAGGGTGAGTCTATGATCAGCACCAACTGCACCTGTCTATGGGGGACATAGGTGCCACACTGTGAGTAAACTATTCTGCAGCTATATAGTATGAATCAATTTAATCATGTAATTTGTTTTACAGACATTGTAGTCCAATTTATTTGGTTCCTCTGAATGTTTTCCAAGACACTGTTTGAAACAACAGTCTGTTCTTCTTGCACTTGAACTCACAATCAAGACACATCTGTCCCACAAGCTTCTGTTTATGCCTTTAATATCTTTGAGTAGTAAAGGAAAGCCTGTGCACTTGTATCTGAAAAATGCAAAGCCTTGAACTGAGATTCAGAAAATATTTAGCATTATGCACCTTTATCATGCTTAAGTGAACAACTCATGCCTGTAATTATCAGACTTAATAATAAGCAGTTATGTTTGCTACTTCCACTTGCACTGCTTGAACAATCTGTATTGTGACAGCATTCACTTACATTTCAGCTTTATCCTGTAACTTTGCTTGTAATGTGTATAGATATTCCTGTAACATTTTATTTCAGTTTTATACAGCTTTGCTAAATGATCATGACCTCCACATAATCTGTAGACTTAATTTATTGTTTTAGAGTGTGTTTTTCCTTCTCATAGTCACAGTGCATATACTGGATGTTGTTTCTTAGTATTTGTTTGTTGCCATGTGCCAGCTTAAAGATCAGGCATGCATATATCCTCTTTGTCATTATATTTTTATGCATTGATGTATTTTATTTTTAACACTTGTGGTCTTTTTTTTTTTCGTTTTCATTCTCATCAATTATTTTATACACTTTCAGTTCCTCAGTCACACATGTTTTCTGTGCGTTTAAAGGTTCACTTACTCCACAAACATCAAGTGGTTCAGGGAGTGCTATGTTGGCTTCTCAGAGCAATCTCCCTCCCCACTGATAATTTATGATTCAATATACAGTTCTATCTCTTATCATGCAAGTGTCAAAGTCAAAGTCAATCTTGTTGTCTTCAAGTCAATATCATAAACTGATTTTCAGTCCTGAAAGCATTTCATTTCTAGCAAAAAAAAAAAAATGACTGATATTTAGTAGTTTCTTCTTTGGCTTATGATAAGCTTAAAACTTTTCTTCCAGACTGAAGCTGTGTGTATCTGTCTCTTAATCTTAAAGGATAAAAGTGCTAAATGTCTTAAACACATTCTCTCCTGTGATATGAAGGAAAGTTGCACTCCACATTTTATGGCTTTTGGCAAAACTAGTTGCAGTGAGACAGAGTTTATATGTTTTTTTTAACTATGTCATCTTTTATGGGAGATGGTCATATTGTCAAATGGCTTTATGCATCAAATGCACTTACATTGATAAATAAAGAATATCGATGATGATATATAATTTCTGAGTAGCAATGTAAGTGAATAACTATGTTTCTTTCACTTATACTGCTAATGTATGGCACAATATGTGTTTTTGCTGAGGTCAGGAAACAGTTCGGGTTCTTTTCTCCTGTGCTGTGTATTCTTGCAATTGATATATTTAAAGTTGCAGGGGTAGAGGAATGGAGGGATGTTGCTCCTCTCTCCATCCCAGCCAAAACACTGTTTTCAGCAGCAGTGTTCAGTTCAGTGGACGCATAGTTGCTAATTCTTTAAATCGTTTGCATTCTAGTGTATTAAATTACTGATCTAGTGCAAATTGGTAATTCAACCTAGAACCTGTAAATGCCCTACTGTACATGGCAGTGTTTAACGAGATCCAGTATGCCTTCTTCTTACTTGGCAAAAATAAAAAATGGCAAATTCATAAACTTTGTATCAAGTAATAGTCATGGAGACACAAGATACCAAAACACTTTCTTAACCAGTGTTAAATTATCTCTAGTTCCTTTGGAGTTTAGGTATAGAGACTTAGAAAGCAGGCATGCATGAGATTGTCAAAGCAAATTTTATTTTATTTTATTTTACATTTGTTGACTGGGCTAGTCTAGCTGGATATATGCCCATTTTCAGTAGAGGCTCGGGGAGAAAAGCTCCAAGACAGATACAAACAGACAATAAGTATTGTTACAAAAAAAACAAGAAGTAGACATAGAAAATATTGTATGCATTTAACAGTAAATATCATAAAACTATATGCAAAGTTTAGAACAAGATAATATAAATATGCAAGTGGCTAAAAATAGTATCCAAGTTCTTACTAGATGCTTTCCATTGCACTATAGAAGATTAATTTCGTGGAGAGAGAACAGCTAGAAAAGATATTAGTAGCATTAATGACAGGTTAGTCAGGGTTGGTACAAGGGCACAGCCAGTGTGTTTTGAGGAAGGTTTTAAGTTTTTGTTTGAAGAGTGGTAAGGAAGGAAGGGAAGTAAGTTCAATAGGTAGAAGGTTCCAGTTTTTCCCAGCTGTGTTTGAGAATAGAGAGTCTCCTGCCATGTTGTGCGACTTGCTGATGTTAACTAGGAGTTTATTTGATGAACGCAAGGCATTAAGATTTTTGTAGGGGGTTATGACGTCTGAGAGTATTGGAGTATTGTTTGTCTGGTAAAGGACCTTATGGGCAATTGTAAGTTGGTTGAGTTGAAGCTGGTTTTGAAGTTCAAGCCATCAGAGTTGTTTGAGATTCTGACAGTGATGGGTTCTGAAGGGTTTACCAGTGGCAAATCTGGCAATATTATGATAAGAGGTAGCAAGTTTGAGAAGATTCTTTTTGGATAGGTTAGTGTATATTGGTGAGGCATAGAGTAGAGTAGAGATTAGATGGGAGTGGGCAATGGTAGTTCTTGCTATTGGAGTAAGGAAGGGTTTGACTCTGCACAGGCAGCCCAATTTTCTCTTAACTGATTTTATAGTGTTGTTAATGTGGGTGTTGAAGTTAAGGTTGCTGTCTATTGTAATACCAATGAGTTTGGTGGTAGAGTCTGGGTAAATGAGGGTACCATTGTTAGAAATGACTGAGATATATATTGGTGTGGACCTACAAGTAAGAGTAAAAAGCAGGAGCTTTGTTTTCCTGGGATTCAGTAGGAGGCAGAGCTTTAGGAACCATGCCTCAACTATGCTAAATACTTTCTAGGTTTGGCATTGCAGTTCAGAAGCAGATTTAGCTGTGCAGATTAATGTAGAGTCATCTGCATATTGTATACAAGTTGCATTGGGAATAGCCAAGTAGAGATCATTAATAAAATTGAAGATAAGAGAGGACCTAGAATGGAGCCTCAGGGAACTCCCAGTGTGACTGGCAGGTGGGATGATAGATTATTTTCCCAGAGCACTGCTTGTTGCCTATTGCTCAGGTAGGAAGTAAACCACTTTATAGATTGAGTATCCAGGGAAAGTGATTTGAGAATATTGATAAGCAATGTGTGGTTTACCATATCAAAAGCATTTGAAAGAACAATAAATAGTGCTGCAGAGAGTAAATTGTTATTGTGGTTTCTATTAATGGTGTCTGTAAAGGATAGGAGGGCAGTGGTGGTACTATGGAATGTCCTAAAGCCATGTTGGCCCTTAGCTAGTAAGCTGTGTTGAGTTAAATGGCCTATTAGCTGATGGTGAATGCATGTTTCCATTATTTTTGCTAAGGGGGATAGAAGGACTATGGGTCTATAGTTAGAATATTCAATGGAGTTGCCACCTTTGTGTAGGGGGATAATGTGTGAGACTTATCAACTGGTAGGGATATATTCTTCTTTAACGGTTCTGTTTATCAGGCTGGATACAGGATAAGCTACTGCTTTGGCTGCTTTTTGCAGGTATTCAGCTGGGATTTTTTCAGCGGAAGGGGTACAAGGCTTCAGTTTTGCTAGGAGTTTGAAAATAAAGTTAGTAGATATAGGTTGTAATAGGAAGGTAGGAAGAGTGCTTGTTATGGGGGTGGGAATGCTAGAGGTGTCAGGAGATAGCTGACTGGCTAGAGTTCGGATGGAATCTGTGATGAAGGAGTTAAAGTCATTAGCAGTTTGGATGGGAGTCTCATGGTTAGCACCTATTGGTGTTGGTGTACTGGAGTGTCCTGGATATAGGAGTCTATTGATACTTGCCCAGAATCTTTGAGGGTTATTTTGGTGTGTTTGCTGTATTTTGTAGTAAAAGTTTTTTTGTCTAAGAGTATGGCTTTTTTAGTTGCATTTCTTATTTGTCTAAATGTCTGTTGAGCAGATGAGCTTTTGGTAGTTCGCCACCTAGTCCAGGCTTTACTTCTAAGTAGGATTTTTTGCCTGGTATCTTTGGTGAGCCATGAGGCTGGTTTTGACCTAATTCTTATATCATGTATAGGTGCATGTTGGTCTAGGATAGTTAAGAATTTAGAGTTAAATTATTGGACAGCCTCTTCTAATGGGAGGGTTTTTAGACAAGTCCAACTACAGGCGCTAAGTTCGCTCAGAAATAGTTATTGGTTAAAATGCTTGTTGGAACGTAAAGTCCTATATGATGTTGGGTGGGAGATATCTATTTTTTGCCTAATTATATAGGTTAAGCAATGGTCACTTACATCATCAGGGAAGGTGCCTTCTTTGTATGTTTGGTGGTGATTATTAATGAGAATCCAATCTAAGGTGGACTCTTTTTGGTTTGGTTTGTTAATTCTAGTTGGGGAGGTGATGGTCTGTGGGAAGCCATAAAGGTTAATATGAAAAGTAGGATGCTCAGTATTGATGCACTTCCAATCTATATTGACATCACCTAGGATTAAAGTTTCTTGTGGGAAGGTTGCTGTGACCCAGCTAAGAATATCCCCTAAGGTGCTAATATTATTTCCAGGAGGTAGATAAATGCATAAGATATTTATGGATTTATTAGAATTAAGCTGAATCTTGGAAATAAGGATTTATGCATTATTGTCCTTAGGTGGAGTATAAGGTGAGGTAGTAACTTGTAGCCCTTCTTTGAAAAGAATTGCTACTCCCCCTCCCTTTCTTTTTGTACGGTCATTTTTTAATATATTATATCCTGGTGGGATAATCTTATTATCTTGGGTCTGTGGTTTTAACCAAGTTTCTGTTAAACATAAAATATCAAAAGAGTATATGTCTAAGAGAGAGTGGAGATGAACTTTATTGCTGATGCTTTAGATATTGAGATGTGCTATCAGGCGAGAGTTGTGGAGTTTAATGGGGCTGGGTGGGATAGAGGGATTGGAGGTATAAAGATTAGTAGGTAGGACATTTGAAGGGCCTGGGTTAGGCTGGATATCACCATTTTGTAAGGATTGATTTTTTAGAATGTACAGTGCATAATGTAGATTACTTATTAGAAACTGATATTTCTTGGTTGAGGGATTATAGTATTTAATGTGGGATAATCTGTGGAACTTTGCAAGTAGGTAGCTAGGTTTAGATATTATATTTATATTATTCAGAGATATGAGTATACAAAAGGATGTTTGTTTAGTTGGGTAGTGGAACTGAGAGTAATGTAGGTGTTCAAAGGAGGTTAAGTGATAGGCTGAGGTTATCAAAGATATTAGTGTGGCAGTAAGTAGTAGTTTCACTAGTATTGAGATAGTTGTGGTAGACATGGTGAGAACAGTTGGCTAGGAGAGGTCAAAGCTGGAATAGACAAGGTTTGAGTGGTAAGGCTAGGAGGAAAAGTATTAAGTAGTTAAAGCTGTACTTGCTTGGGTACAGTAATAAGGTGTGGTACTAATTGTCTCCAAAGGTGGGAGTTTGTGATTTGTTGGTTGGAGAGGAGGGTGTGGCCAAGAAGTATAAGTTTACGGGCACTGGGGTGGGTGGGAATTGGGGGTAGGGTAGGGGAGCAAAGTGAACCCACAGGGTGAACAGAGCGGGGCTCAGCTTGTTCTAAGGAGATTTCACAAAAAACAATGTGGGAAAGAGCTCAGGTAAGTCCCAAGGTAGGTAAGGCTTTAAACGAATAGTATAGACAGAGTCTAGGCAGGCTGGCAAGGTCAGTATAGTTAAGGAAATAAAACAGGATTAGAAGAAAGTGGTGAAGCTAAGGAGTGTTACAAGTAGAGTAGGAGAAGGGGGGAGAAAAAATTGGAAGTATTTAAACAATGTCCCAGACATTCATGGCAACACACCTATAATTTATAAGAGACTTATAAAATGGCTTAGTAAAAAACTAATTAATGTCTTTGAGTCATTTATATTGTGAAAATTTTCATGACAAGTGGTATGGTCACATGATTCCAAATGACATGAGGAACTAAAGCCTATTCGCAATGATTAATCTGGACATTAAAGTCTTGCATGTATCCTATCCCAGAGAATTTTGTTTTGTATTACCATTGATCACCTTCCTTTCCTGTCATAATTCTCAGCAACTAGTCAGCTGCAAGACCATATTATGTCATAAAAATCAGAGGTATTTGCACAGTCAAGAATTAAGCCCTCCTGCTTCACTTTAGCCCTATATTCAAGGCATTTGGCACAGTCAGTTTTGTTTCATATTTAGAATTTTAAAAAACATTTTATTTGCCTCTGCAATATATTAAAATATATAATAATGAAACATCCATGATATTCTTTGTAAATGGTATGTGCTCTACCCATAAATGTTAAAGGCATTGTAAGGCAGGGATATTCCTCATTTGCTTGCTTAGTAAATAGTTAAATTAAATACTTATTTCCACATCTAATACAGAATAACTTGGTTCATTTTCCCATCATATGTAATTCTCAAAGTAAAATAGCTGCATTCAAAGTTGATCTCCTATGCAAATTCATGTTTCTCAAAAGCACTTTTTAAAACTCAACTGCTAACAACCATCATGTCACTGACACAGCTGCTAGTACTTATTTATTCACCTTTATGGGGTGAGAGCATGGTCTGGTGTGGCTATTATGCAAACAACAATGACAGGGATTTTTCCTTTATGCCCTATATTGTTTCTGTACATACTCACTGATGACCAGGGAAAGCCCATTGTAGGAAATGTCAGCTACTTCATTTAGTGACTACCTCCCTTTCAACAAGCACTGTGATCTTTGGTCTTTTTGTGGATTCTAGCATGGAGTGTTACACCCAGGACATGTATACCACCCCTACTCTGAGAAAGATGAATGGGCCTCCTCTACCAGATTCTCCACTGCCCAGACTACTAACCAAATCCAGGTCACTCAAGTTATACTCTTGATTGTATTCATCTGTGCCACATGGATGGCAGATCTTCCAAAAATACTGGAAACAATTGGAAGCGTCACTGTACTGCAGTTTCAAGTTATGGAGAAGATTTGTTTTATTTCCCTTCAGAGTCTCATCTAAAATATCAAGTATATAAACTTTCAGGCCCATAGAAGTTACTAAACATTAAAATAATAAAGGCTGGATTTATAAACAAGGACTGCTAGCCCGTACAGCTGTAAATAGTGTGGATCAGATAATGTGACAAACCAAAAATACATATGCATTAGGGACAAACCAGTTTTGAGATACTAAGCAAATGATTGCATAGTAAATCAGAATGACCACATTATGGGAAAGAGCAGCATTACGTTGGTAGAACTGATGAGGAGATTGACAGATGTGTGCATACTGATTTGATAGATGTCACCACCAAGATATGCTATCGTAACACAGTTTATGTAGGACCACAGTAAAGTGCCACATAGCTGCCACTCCAGGTAACTTACAGAAGGTTAGCACAGTAAAGTGTCAACCTGGTCATCCAGGTAACTTTCAGAAGGTTAGCACAGTAAAGTGTCAACCTGGTCATCATGAAAATAGCAAGAAAGAGAGACAGGAAAATATGAAAGATGAATATAGCAAACAGAGGAAAACACACAAGGGTAACAAGGCATGACAAGTGGGGGAAAGGAATGACAGTTTTTTATGGGGTAGCAAGCCCAATTTTTTAATATATGAAGAAGACAAAGCTGATGAGGTAGATAGAGAGAAATGGTTTAATGAATTGACAGAGACAGAGAGAGAGAAGGGAATGGAGCAGGACAGAAGCAAAGGCAAACAGACAAATATAAAATGCAGATAGAAACACACTGATGGTATGCACACAAAAGGTAGGGTTAACAGTGTATAGTCACAGGTTGACAGAAGGTAGACAGATAGTGAAAAGGAGTTTTGGACAATTAACAAATTATGGGGAATGACACAATAGGGAGGAGAGCACTTGAATATGGATAAGGTAGGGGCCATGGCCTGATACCAAACTGGTCCGGATGGCAACACCCAACCATCAGTCATTTCTGTATCTGACATGGTTGCACTTCTGGTAGCACAGTGGTTTGGGCCTCATTGTCGTGTGACTTGGCAAGTCACACCAGGAGCCATATAACAGAAGGCTGACAGAATGAAACAATGGAAGACTATCTGACCACTGTCAGAAAAGGGCTCCTGTTTCCTCTCCTGAAACTGGCCATGGAGGTTACTAGCAATGTCTTTTGGCCACCTTCAGCAGGGAATCAGTCTTGGTGATCACTAGTGACCCAGCACCAGAGGCTTTGGCCAGCTCACTCCAAGGGAGCTGTTGCCACTCTATGACTTGCACCACATGTGGACCTGCAGATAGATCAGAAAAAGGGAGCACATAAGTACACATATACAATGCATGTACAGTGAAAGCTTCACATCAGGGTGCCACATGTGGCATATTTAACCCACTGCAAGAATAGAAGCTCCTGCCTCCTGCAACATCCTATGATGCTCAACTTGTGCTCCATAGCTATTGTAAAATAAATTATGCACAATTCTGTAGATATATATAACAGGCACTATAATAACAGGGAAAAAAGTGTGAAATATGTGTCCAGAGCTCACTCCCTAACCTCTGCCTCCCACTGCTGAAACAGGTCTCAGTGGTGCAACTACTAGTCACTGTAGCAATGCTAACACTGCTCATCATAATTAATATTGCCAATAACATCACTCACCATTCTAACAAGCTTGTTCTAGACATCCACTGTGCACATGGGGCCATCATACCTCCCCAGTAGGTGGTCAGGAAAAAATCTTTGCAGGAAGAGGAAGAAAATCTTACTCTGCCAAGTGCAGTAAGCAGGGACCCTGTAGTTCACAGAGTCTAAGAAAGCCATGAAAACTACATAGTCCACTTGAGGAGCAAAGTGTTAGTCCCATGTGCACAGATGCACATTCAGCCATCACATGATGTGCATTGTTGCACAGCAATGGGGTACTGCCAAACCTTTGTAGGTCACTGCCACAGTGCTACAGGTTCACACAGGCTGTGTTCATAAGTATATTGGTCACATGCTAGCATTAGTCCATATCATGCAGAATTAGCACCTGCTGTGCTGTCCAGATGCAGATAAGATACAGTGGATTCTAACTGATTCACTAACATAACTGCTGTGCTGCAAGAACCTTAGTACTATGATATGAAGTGAGTACCATTTTTAAAAAAACCCTTACTAGCATGATACGAAGTGTGAGTACCATTTAAAAAAAAAACACCCTTATTAACATGATACAAAGTCTGAGTACCATTTTTAAGACACCTTTATTGAATTATCACTTGTGACACAAGCAAACTTACATTTATATAAACGTAAACAAACCATATTAACAAGTTCACATTTACAAAGGTTATACATCAAATATGTTCTTCAATACGATGTGGATAAAAAAGTCGGTACAAATTGTCAAGTGGTTCACTCACCAAAAACAAGAAACCACAGTGAACGACAAAAAAAAAGTGAGCCAACCAGACAATAAATGTAGTAGTACTCATTACTTGCCGTTTCAGCCGCTGACACAAAGTCACACAAAGTCACTCACAAACTAACCAAACCACCAAAACCATGCACAGTAGTATATTATTATATTTTATATTTTTTTATTGTTTATTGTTTTAAAACTGTTTTCAACAGTTTTTTCTTTTTTTTTTTAAGTTTTTTTTTTTGTGGCCCATCATCAAGAGCATTTTTTATTTTGCATATGATATGCATTCATGATAATGTATGTTAGAAATTTTGGTTTGTTTTTTTTATTTTTTATACACACACATTTAATTTAATTAATTAATTGATAAGATGTTATGTGTGTCATCATGTCATGTTCTCAACAAGAAAATATTCATATATCCAAATTGTGAATTGAATTCATACTATACAGATATACATAGATATGTTAAAATTCATATGTTTTATGTAATAAGTATCCAATGTTTAATATAGACAGGGCTTGCCCATAGGCCATAGATATTAGTTACCATACCTATAGGTATTTATAAAATTAATGGTAGAAGTTATATTTTTTTTCTTTTTTTTTTTATAATTTCTTCTTGAAGCAGCCATAGCGGCTGGCGCCAGAGAGCTGCGTTTGTAAGTTAGGTTTTAAGTTTTTGTTTTATTTTTTTTAGTGAGGCAGATGTTGCAGATGTTGTTTTAGAATGCATTTGAGATTGCTTATTATTTGGCATATATTATGCATACATATGGTATGATATATTATATTTTATTTACTATATATTATATATTATAATATATATATACATATAGAAGTTGTAGTAAGAAGACTGAGAGACTGCTATAAGAAGACTGTTTTGTTGTCATGGTTTGTTATATATATTTATATTTTATTATATATATATATATTTTTGATTAAAGTATATTTATAATGGATATATGGATATAGTATCCTGATTATCTATATATATATTGAATATATATTGTGATATCTGTTGGTCTGTTTTCTGAACATTCTGAAAAATGTCTTTCTTAGTATGGCTTTATTTCTTCACTTTTTTTGCTGTTTTACATTGTGTTTTATTAAATGTATTATGAGATGGCTGTATTTATAGCTATATATATGTTGATTATTTACATTTGTTGTATGTTTTTTTTGGTATATATGTATTTTGATGTATCTTTTGTTTACATCTATACAATGCCTGATATATATGCCATGCAATAGTTGCCTAGCAGCAATTGATTAATTTATTTGGTTTAATGATTTGATGTTCGCCTAATTGATGTACTTTTCTATATAAGCTGGATTTGTTCCTGTTTCTGGTTGTATCTAAAGAAGCTACTGTTTACTTTGTCGGAGCTGTTTTTTTTAAGGTTTTTGTTTCTTTTTTTGATTTGATTAAATCCATTTTACAAAGAAGAGCCATCTCTTGTCAGTACAGTTGTGGTGTTGGTGTGTATGGTTTGGTCTGGTCAGTTTGCTAAGTTAATTTGGTTTGTATTTGGTGTCAACGTGGCTGAAAGTGGAGTAATGTTCTTCAATACAAAATAATCAACCCAACATTGCATAAGCTGTTCAGTTCCTGCCTTTTCTTAAACTTCATTCCTCTTCCAAAACTTTTTTTGCATGTATTGTTCCCTCAGTTTTCATCTTTTTTTCTATGTAATTTGCTCCTAACCTTTTCTAAAGATCCCATTTGCTGTTCTTTTAGCTCTTTTATAAAATTCACTACTTCACATATGGTTGGCTTAGACTTTGATTTCCATTTTCTAGTAATTATTTTTTGGCAGCCACCAAAATTAAACTTAGCAAAGCCTTACAATGTCTAAGCAGTCCAGATCCTGTATCCCAGCTCAAAAAAAAAAATAATTTCCTTAATTACACTCATTCGCTCACCCAGTATTCTTGACAAAGTATCATTTTGAATGAAAGAGCTTAAATACAAAAATCAGTGGAGTACAGGATTATAAACACTAACTCTCAATACCTGTGATATGTTTGAAGGGGAATACAGCACAAATACATGGTAGTGTCATGTCCAGCTATGGTGTAGAGTGTGGGCACTTGGCACATGGGGAAGGACAGGCTCAAGGGACATAAAGACTTCTACACAAATCGATAGGCATGGCAATTTAGTGTAAAGTGGGACAGTGTAAGAAGGTGTGCATACCACTACAAAGGGCCAATATGTAGAGGCTGCAAAGTGTGTAAAGAGCCCATGTCCATATTAGTAGAGTGTACATGTGGGGGTTTGCATAGCAGTACAGGGGCCTGCTATTCAATTGTACAATGGGAAGAAGGGAGCCAGTCATAGGCAAATGACCTTCAAAGACTAGCTGGCACACCCATTCACTGACATGTGCAACTCACAGGTGTATGAGGCTTGCCATGGGCCCCAAGAGAGGCAGTGTCTGGAAAAGTTTACAAACTGGGAGAATGAAGTGTTGCTACAAGCCCTCCTTATGCATGTCATGCATATTCTGGGCAAAAATGTTGTGGATAAGATGCATCACAAACAGGTACGGTAAGGAGTAGTGTAGAATGTGAGTGCCGTAAGTTACCGTAGTAAGTATCAGCAACATATGTAGTGAAAGGCAACTGATATAATCTTCCATGCAATGGACAGGGCATGGGTCATTGTCAAAGACATGTCCACCATAGCTGGTGGACCACTAACACAGAAAAGTCTCACAGAGATGGAGACAATCCTACTGTCCCTGTCTGGGACAGTAAGAGTGACTTACTTACTCTTTATATCAAGATTATGTAACTGAGATACATCTGTTGGCTGGCAAGGTACAAAATCATCATTATATGACTTCCATGTGCCACCTTTGATAGGTAGTATAGAGAGTGTATGCCTGTGTACACAGAGTTTGGTCAGAGAGGACAATAGCTGATACAACTCATAGGTGTTGCTCATAGGTACTTGCACCCACCTCATACATGTGATGTGAACATGTCATCATTCTGTGCACTGTACATCACCTACTACACCCCATAACAGCAGACCAGATGTGAGCGCTCTGGTAGGAAGTTAGTGAGGGAAATACTCTCAAAATGCACTCTTGTGTTTGCTGAATTAAGTATGCATGCATACCAGAGCCTAGTTATGTCTCATTTTAAGTCTAGTGTGCTATTTTATACTGCTTTCAAGAAAAAATGTCATCATGAGTAGTGGCATATGAGTTTTATTACAAAGTGGAAGAAGAAAATATTTGAGGCTACTGGCTGCAGTACAATCCCTGCCACTGTTACAGCCTGAGCTGCTGGAACTCTCAATTGACATCTTATAAAAAGCTGAATTTTATAATGAGGAAAATGAGGTACTGTTGAATGCTGCAGATGTGGATAGAGCTCTATATTGGGATGAGAAGGAAGCTAGGACAGCATAACTGCTGGTGGACAGTCATGGTCACATATACAAATGCTGATATTAGACATGACCATCTGACTACTGATTGCCATCACTGCGTCATTGGTATGAAGGACATGGTCAAGCGAAAGATTCAGTACAAAGACATGCAGGATGAATGTGGCATGGTCATTAACAGCCCTCATAATGGCACTGGAAAAACAATTCTGTACCACCCTGATACATGACATGCCGATATTTGTTGTGCAAAGTGGAACTGATTTTGTCACAGTGTGCCAAACAAGTTGATGTGCATGCATGATAGTACCACTGTTGTGCTGGCATGTCTGTGATATTATCTTTTATGGGGGTCTCTGGAGAGAATGAAGTGCAGCTCTGAGCTCACCAGTCACCACAACACATCTATAGTACTACTGTATTGTGAGCAGCACATGTTCTGTGGCTGTGCATGCTACATACAACGACAGCAGGTGAACCTTATGACATACTGCTATTGCAGCACATGCTGTTGACATTGCATAGCATCTATTTTTTTGTTACACATTTGGCACTATTACCATTTGCTGAATTTCTGCAAGACAGCTATGACTGATAGTGTTGCATATCTGCACAGGTGCTGGATACAAGATTTGACAGTTGTGCCTTTGATGCCTTGCTCTTACAATGAGAATGACACTACTATATAAACAATCCTGGCTTCCTCCACTGCATGGGTTTCTGGTGAACTGTGTGGTCTGCAAATGGCACAGTAAATGGGTGTGGTGATGTTGCAGTTTAGGGGAATTACTATGGACAAGCTGGTATTCTAGAGAAGTCATACATTCACTATTCTGCAGTCATGCATGATGTTTACACCACTAGTGCTGTGATGTGGTAGAGTAAACATAGCTACTGTGGGTTCATTGAGTGTATGCAGTGGACATGGTATCACAGTTCTGCACTTATGGGCTTCTCCCATGAAAATGCTTACCCAGATATGGTAGAGTGGTTAGGTACACAGTCACAGATACGTGTGTGTGTGTGTGTGTGTGTGTGTGTGTGTGTGTGTGTGTGTGTGTTTATATGTCCATTGATGCAGAGTGTTCATAACAGTGTAAACATGCTGGTGCAGAGGTGGTTCTGACAGGAGACTTTGCTGCTGATGAAGTTCTTGCATAGCACACCAACATATTGAAGAACAATATCTCATCATTGTCATTTGCAGAAATGACACTTTAAGGTACTGGTTGCAATGAGGTTACCTCTCAGATACTGTCTGTGAGCAGACTAATATGTTAGAGCAGCTGCAGATCGCAATCATCCACTAAATGCACATAACCACTTTTGCATGTCTGTGAAGTGAAGCCCATAACCTCACAGATGGTGTATATGATGTCATGCAACAAAACACTATCATGGTACCAGTGAAGCCTCTGTTTTACACCCAGCATCAGAAAGCTCATATACCTGCATCACAGAGACAAGGTTTGATGGCCAGCACAACAAAATCCACATCATCACCATGGCCATGCAGGCATCCAGCTGCTTGAAGTACGTCATCTTTGCACTCCAGGAATGTGGCTTATATTTTGTGCCACAACCTATACCACCACCACTCAGAAATATGTCCAGATGTGTCTCAGCACATCTGGTGTCATCACTTAAACACACTCATGCTGATCAGGTTGCTCTGGCATTCTCCAAAGCCAATGTTCAGTGATTGCTGGTACTCTGGAACACCATGTTATGTGTTCTTGTCACTCATGTCCCCACTGCTGTGTGTTGCTGCCAGCTGTCTTCAGGTATGCAGTAGCTTCTTGTTGTGCTTC
The DNA here is from genome assembly GCF_019279795.1 of Protopterus annectens. Lineage (NCBI taxonomy): Eukaryota > Metazoa > Chordata > Ceratodontiformes > Protopteridae > Protopterus > Protopterus annectens. Next base: position 1,284,507,194 of record NC_056743.1, read on the forward strand.
ATGGATGATGATATTTTGCCTTCGCTGATCCTTTGCATATCTTGCTGTTTTCTTCATGTCTACTTTCATTACACTGTTGAGCATTTGAATGCTGCTGCATGTGGATAGATTATTGATAGATTATTGATGTACCTTTAGAGAAAAAGTGTATGAGTGCTACACCATGTGCCAAACCCAAACCTGGCACTGTGGCTGTCCTGAATGCCTTTGTGATGAGAGTGGGACTTGCTGTTCACAATTCTCTTACTATTGCTGTGGTGTTGCCTGTGCAGATGTTGTTGATAGTATCTGCAGAGTCATACTGCAGAGGATGCACGTTGCTATAAAATTTTTGCAGAACTTGGCTGGGGTGTACACCAGTGCATCTGAAATGTGCAGTCAGGTTTTCAGGCACTCCATTGTTGATGGTTTTGGTTTTCTGAGTGTATGCAGTGGACATAGTGCATACTCTTGCATATTTTCTCAACTTTTCTAGTGGGTATTGTATTAATGTCAGTAATGAAGGCTACAAGAGATATTCTGCATCACTAGCAAAGCAATTTCTTAGCACTCTGTATGGCATGAAAAATATTGCTGCATGCCATATGTCTGCATTGTGGTTTCCTCCCAGATATTTGATGTACATCTCCTGTATTCATCTTATGTCATTGCACACCAGTTGCTTGCTTACTAAAGGTAATGCATGATGTTTGACGTATGTATAGACATTTATGCTTGGTGCAGGGATATCAGCATGAGCATTATCTACTGCACCTATATTTCCTCATATTCCTGACATTGCACTGTAACCCTTACATTTTAGATGTTCTCAGCCTGCATGGTTGGCATGTGACTGTGTTTAAGGCATACTGCACCATGAGCATCAATAATGCTCGGAGTAGCCTAATAGTGCAGGCTTGTGAAATGATGCCAGTGCCCCTCATGGCCACTGAAATGTGTCTGTTATAAGGATGCATGTACAGTACTGTGCCAGCCCTTCTCTGCAGTGGTACAAGACCGTATGCACTACACCTCTAACTCTTTGAACATACCTAATAGGAGAGTGTGGCATTATCCATTGAATACTCTATTTGTTTGTGTGTACTGAGGCCTCTGTAGAGCTAGCATGAGTAAAACACATGCCATTGTGACACTTGGAACACATGCTGCTGCTGACAGTAATTGTGCTGCTACTGCTGTGGCAATTGTTTTGATTATTCTAAGTGGAATGGGAGCTATTCTAGCAGCTTGTAATGTTCATATTTGTATATCTATGATATGTCTTCTTTAAGTCAAACTCTTGGATGTGCCCCCCATACGTTTACTTAATTTTGCCATGTGTCAGCCATGTACTGGGGTGCAATTGCATCTCAATGACTTCTGCATGTAGCTGCCTATGAACTCCACTCCACATTTATTTGACAATTACTCTGCATAGTGGCCTTTAATACTGTATTATGTTTATTAATCTCACCTTAAATCGAGAACATCTTTGACCTAAAAATAGTTGCTTTATTTCATTTTTAAATGGAAAAAATTCTTACTATTTGGCAAGTGAACCTCATCAAATAACTGAGCGATTGTATTGTTTATGATAAAAGAAGAAGGTAACAATTAATTGCCTCTAATACTTCTTTTAAGATGCACTGTTAGGGTGAGTAACTTACTCAACTATTATTTGCATTTCTTTATTTGGAAGCACTGCTGTAAATATAGCAGCTGTCCTGCACTTATAACAGCATGACACAGCAATTACTGAGAAAGTTACAGTTTAACTGAAACTTCATTAATACATAGTTAGCTGAAGCTACATTAATAATAAATGGACTATTTTTGGATCAAAACTAAGTAGTGAGAGTACCTTAATATGTTTATAAAGGCAAGCTTGTTCTTCAAATGCACATTAAAGACAAGATTGTTCTTCAAATGCACATAATCTAGTATTAGTGATACACCTAGTTCAGTGTTCCTACTGCCTACCGCTGGGCATGACTGCCAAAAGAAGGCCTTCTTCCCATCAGGCATTGTGGAGTAGATAACAAAAAATGCTATATAATGTATCAGGTCAAATTCCTGCTGCTGTTAGGTCATATCACTTAGGGGAGGATGTGTTTTATGTATGCAGTACAACAGAGTTACCAGCAGATGTCAGTGGTGTATCACAATGGTGTAGCTGCTGCTCACCCCTCCCCTCTCACTGCTCCCCCTCCCCTCACTGTCACTCTAAGAGCCATTTGAAAGAATGAGGCAGAGAAATTGCATTAATACTTCCTGGTACACTGTGAACCTAAATGTTCAGCTTAGATAGTGGAAAGAAGTAGGTGCTGAGGATGTAAGTCCGCTAATGTAAAGCAGGAGGAGGACGTTCAGTATCCACTTAACTGTTTTCCCACATTAATATGTCTGTTTTCAGGCTGCTGTTTGAAATATTTGCATTGCAATTCATAGATTCTGAATGCTTTTCACTGAAATATGTCTGATCAGTTTGATATATAATGTCATTGCTTTGTAACTCTGCGTGTTATTACAACTGGGTTGTGGATGAAAAGTATCTCGTGACCATCCTATACAACCAGTTCACAAAGTCTTAAACAAATAAATAAATATGTTGCATTATCAGACACAGACATGACAGAGCACTGGGGGATTGATCAAGTACAAATTCCTGCTAGGATACATTGAAAAGTACCAAAAAGCTGTGAAGTTTGGTCTTTATGGATACATTTAAATCCTGAGCTGTTAGCAATGGAGTGCCTCAAGCTTGACAGCTGCCTTCTCGTTTCCTTGGACTAGGGAACTGTATTATGCCTCCTCTGTTTTCTTTATGGGTCAGACTGTACTACTCAAAGCTAAAATAAACAGGGAAATCCTGAACTTTAAACATTTAATGGCCAAGGGAACCATGGTTTACATTTAAGTTACAGATAATATGTTGTCCTACAATACCTGTTTCTTTCCCACAGTGGTTAATCTTACCAGTAAACTGTTCTAAATCTATACTCCAAATATCTCAATCTGCATGTACAAAGAATTTGCTATAAATATCAAATACTTCAGTTTTTTTTTTTGCACATATGTTATTACGATGTTTGAACCCAAATGAACCTCAAATGTGAAGTCTTCATCCCCAGAGAAGGCATAAAACATTCAACAGGAATTCTTAATCTTTGTTTGGAGTGTCTGTTGCCATAGAGCAATGTAGAGGAACTCTCTGCACCAAAAATATTTGTAACTGACGTAATATTTAACAGTTTAAGATTTCCCACCATGTTATAGAACTTTTTACTATAACAATATTACCTTTCTGTGTCCTCTGCTGTTCCATTTTTTTCTTGAGTTTTTTCAAACACTTCAGTGGAAAGAGGCCAGTTTTGATCTTGTGGTGTACAGCATTTAGTAAACAAATATTCTTGTGGTAACACATATCAGTTCAGGATACCTACCCATATATATATATATATATATATATATATATATATATATATATATATATATATTTTTGTTTTTGCTTAGAAGAACAAAATGATGTAAAATACTCACCGTTCCGTCTTAGGTTTAATTCAGCCACCCCTAAAATGAAAAACCCATCCTGGAAGCCCATCAGCTAAAGAAAAGTATGACCACAATGGAGAAGGAGAAATCCTCCATTCCTTCTCTTTTGCTGGAGCAGAGAGCAAGCCAATGAAGGTGTAGATAAGGGTACTGAGAGACAGCAACAGTAAGGTAAGTCCTCCTTTCAGAGACATAAGGGGAAGCATTACTAAAAGGACTGAAAACATAGTGAGGATAGCAAACATGCTGAACAATACTCTGATAAACCAATGGACACCAATAAGCATTTCATCTTCTAGCATAACTTCTGTAAGAAGTTTCTAACTCCAAACTACTGATTGTCCCAATGTCCAGCAGCAGACCCTCTGGTTTGGGAATGGCCTTGTTAGTTGTTTCCTTAAAGACAGGTGACCATTCATTGAACCTCAGAGGTGGTGCATGGATTACAGCCATATGCAGATTAATTCTATGTGGTCACCACCTCAAAAAATGCCATTGTTATTGTCACACCTAGCTGTTGTGGCACAGAAAGAGGTTACCAACCCATTCCAGGCGTTAACTGTTTCTTTGCATAAAGCCATACCATAGCTGGTACATTGAAGGAGATGACATCAGATGCTAAAGTAGCACAGCTGCAAATGTCATTGGTCAGGGAGCAAAAAATGCAAAGTTCAGGGGTCATAGTGCAACATCAAGAAGCAGGCATGCATTCCCACTAACAATACATAAGAACTTAAAGGGGGACTTTGGGCACATTCAGTGTCCCTCAGTTTCATTTCCTGGCCAGCTTTTCCTGGGTTTACTTAAGGCTTGTGCTCACTCAGCAACAATCTATCTTTGTACAGTCTTTGCTAAACCATTTCTGGAGGTAATACAGTAACTCAAGTGATGATGCTAGGAGTGGTTCCTACACGATCACATTCACAACCACTTGAAGTACTGCAGAAGATACAGGACTGTAGGAGACAATGGTAGCACGATCACTTTTCTCTTTTATTTATTTATTCATTCAAATAAACAAATGTCAACTAAATAAAAATAAATAAATGAATAAATACATTTGGTTAGTTAGTTAACATTTGTTTACTGGGAAATTCCAACTAGGACAGAGCCTATTTTCAGTGGAGACCCTGGGAGAAATGCTCCAGATGCATGTCTTTGTAACTTAAACTTTCTTACCCTGTCCTTTGTAGCTTTTGCTTTCTTACCCTGTCCTCATTGATACAGGAAGGAAAAGGGTAAGAAAACTCAACAAGTATAGCAGATTTTAATTTATTTATTTTTATTTTACATTTGTTGACAGGGAGAGTCTGACTGGATATAAGGCCATTTTCAGCGGAGGCCTGGTTAAGAGGAGGATACGACTTCTTTTTCCTTAGAAGTGAATGGGTGTTTTGTTTCTCTGAATTGGTATATGCCCTCATCTTATTATCCTGAGCTGGAGGATTTTACAGATAGTACATCTCAGTTCCTAGAATAATTTCTGGTTAACCTTTTGTCTGAGGTTCTGCCTATCAAAGGAAACCAATATGACTAAATCATAGCTCCTAGTTTGGTAAAAGTTAAAGAACCAGCTCTAGCAATTATTTCCCCAATACTGGATTCCTTCTGGGATGTTTCCAGCATCACCAGTGTTGCTTAGCACCAGACAGACATCATACCACCCATCACCAATAAGTTTAATAGTATCCGAAAACATATTGAAAACTTTATTGTCCCCATAGTACCTTTTTAGGCACATTTCAACTTATGAACATTCCCACATAGCAAATTCCAAACTGCACAACTTCAAGGCAGTGCTGTTTATGTTAAAAATATAAATGATATAGTTTTTGATGTCTTTCTTACCCTTGAAGACATCCATACTTATGTAGTTATGGGTAAACCTATTTGCAGAGTAGGGACTACATTCCATTAATATTGGGTGCAGTGCTTTTTACTCATTCAGACCCACTGAAAACTATGGGGGAGTATCCATATTTATTCATAACCTCATCACCTTACATCAGATCTTATATAATAATTACTTGAAATGTGCTTTAATTCTAGTGTTGCATAATAAATACAGTTATCACGTTATGGTCAATTATAGATCCCTATTTTGCCCTCACAGCATACTGAGTATCATAGCCAGATAAAATGTTAACTATTGGACCTAATACACTTCATATGTGTCATTTCGACAACTCTTCCTTCAGCTGACAAACTTATACTTGCTCTTCTTTCAGCTTTTCCCGGTTAGGGGATGCCACAGTGGAACTCCGGTCCGCTAATGATTGGCAGTATATTTTTACGGTGCTAAGGTGCCAGCTCGACCCCCAACCTTCAATGAAGGCATGCCCTATGTATGTCTTTCAAATGCCATTTGACCGCAGGAGGACATGCAGACTCCACACAGAAGGCACTCCAGCCGAGAATCAAACAGGAGAACCTCTAGCTGACAAACTTACACTACTAGCAATAAACATGCACCAAGATTTTTCAGTTTTGTAAATGCCATTTCCTTTGACCAAACAGTTACCCTTCCCACCAGAGTGATAATCTTCTTGACCTTGTCCTTGCAAACATACCTGTACTAGTATTACCCCTCAAGTAACCTCCTTCCTGATTAAATCAGTTAGATCTGGCCATACTTCTGCCACACTCTCTTTAAAAATGAGCTCTGAAATTCATAAATATACTACTTTTAAGGATTATGCCAGAACCAGTTATTTACTGTTTGCTGACCTTCTTGATATTTGCAAAAGATAAAATTATCCAACTAATGCTGCATTCGATGCTTCTGCATACTTCCCTGAACTCTACTTGCTTTTAGGCAGCTGTTTTGAGGCATGTCTGCTGGTCCACCATAAAGCACAGTGGTAATAAAAGACTTATCATATAGCAGAGTTCTCACTTTAGTAATAATTAGAATAAAATGAAAAACTTAAAGAAGTCTGTAACAAATCTCCACTTATCCTGTATAAACAGAAGCTAAATAATGTAAACAAAACCCTAAATAATACCATTAAGAAGTGAAAGGCCGGTGATGAGTTTAAGGTTGCCACTACTACCAATGACAGCAACAAGTTCTCCTTTACATACATCTGGAACTCAAACATAATTCACAGTTCTTTATGGAGCTTCATACAGCTCAGCCTCTTTGTGCAATAAATCTAGACAATGCCAGATAAAATGGGGGAGGGGGGGACAAAAGCCCAAAAATAGGGACAGATTTTTAAATATTGCTCTTATAAACTTAGAAAGCTGCTAGAGAAACACATTTTCTAAGGGACTTGAAGTCTGAAACTCAAATGTATGTCATTATTTAGTGGCTTCAATCCTCAGATTATCTCAGTGATTTGCCAGAAAACCACCAATTTTATGAGGAATAGACCAAATATATGAGGCAAAAATCTGAACATTCTGCAAAAATCTGGACAGTTGAGAGGTATGTAGGATCTCTATTAAATGTTTTCTTCTACTCAGACCCCAGATCCATTGCCAATATCCTCCCATACAAGTTTTCTTTAAATTTCTGTCTGCCTCATTTTGTTGTTCTCCATCCCATCAAAATCCTTCTGGATGAGGTCCTATGTACAATTTCCAAAACCAAGAACACTAGCCTAATTGGTCCTAATAATATCCTTGGCTGTCTTTTGAGAAGTGCTAAGTTACATTTACCCCAACACATCTTCTACCTAAGTCTCTCCACAGTAATGTTACTAATGTAAGCATGACCATTTTTGTACCCCAGCACAGCAATGGTTCCAAAACCAGCTCCAGTAATTATAGACCTATCAGCCTCAATAGCATACTGTGTAAGAGTGTAGAATATATAATGGTTGAGCTAATATACAATGATATATATTACTTTTTGAAAAAGGAAGCAATGTCTAAAGGTGGTTGTTGACAAGGTATAAATGGCCACTGCGCACATTTGCCTTGTATACTCTATGACATGTTCATAGCTAATTACTGGACATGGGGTCCAGGAGATCACTGAGGAGCCTAAGCCAATTTCTCAATTGCCACAGAGCACTGTCTGGTTAAGTGACCTGCTTAGAGTAACATAGGATACAAGTGGAGGCCAAGGGAATCACATACTGGACTACACAAAGCAGCTCATTAACACGTTGAAGCATCAGTCTCCTGTGCTATCTGTTAACTTAATACTTTGGCCCTGAACAGTTCAAACCCCTCACCTTCTGCTTGATAGCACAGTGTACTCCTACTACACTGTGGCTGCTCTCCTCTTCAGGCCTTGGACCCCAAATAATTCAGATGCATTTAAAAGCAGATTGTGTGTGATTAACTTAACTGATTTCTTTGAAAAAGTTACTGAAGCTGTGCCTGAGGCACAGTCTACCTGCACTGCTTACCAGGGCTTGTCTAAGCCCTTTGATACCACCATTCACGAAGCATTATCAATAAACTCACCTTCTCTCAAATAATAATCCTTACCTAGTTCACTAGACTCCATATTGTTAATACTGGGAGTACTTACTGTAGTCAGAAAAATGTTACCGGCTGTATACTCCAGGGATCTATCATGGACCCCCTCCACTTTGGCATCTACCTCTCTATTGTAAAGGCAGAAAGCAAAGAATTATGACAAACTGAATTTACCAATAACTGTAAACTGGGTGCAGTTGTCACTTCCTCTTCTGATACTCTGATCCTCCAAAAAATGGTAGATCACACCAGTACCTGGTGTGTTAATTATGGGATCTCCCTTAATGCCAAGAAATTCAGTATATAGCCACCTTTGGGAAAATCAAGAATTAACCACACAGCACATACATTTTACCCCTCAAAATGGGCTCAGTCATCATAGACCTATATACTTATGTTGATAATGAACTTCCCTTTGACCAGATTCATGTCTTTTCATCGATGTTCGGAATGTCAAATGACAAAATACAAACATCCCAAACATCAAAATCAAAAAAAAAAAAAAAAAAACAAAAGCAGTAAAACAGCTTTACTTAGAGGTGGGCAAGCTGCATCCCCCCATCCCTTACTAATTATATACATTAATTCCAAGAACGTACTACAGTGGGGAAAGCTCTGATTCCCAGATCACTGTCGTACCGTGATCATACACTGCAGAATACCATTTACTCCCATAAGTTGACATTTATGACATCAATGTTTGCATTTTTTCCATATGTCACTCAACATTTACAAATGTTGAGATTTTCACATGTATTCCTTTGACCACCACAACTCAGTTTTTGCAAGAAAATCTGTTTACCTGGCGTAATTAATCCTTTGTGGTACCATTCTAGGTCCAAAGATGTCATGTTTTCACTTTTTTGTCCCTTATTAGAACTATCACTGGAATGGCCGGTCTTAGGCATAGGCGAACTAGGCGACCACCTAGGGTGCCGTACAGGCTGGTCTCGTAAAGGGTGCTCTTTTATTTATTTATTTTTTTCTTAAGCCATAAGTTTGAGCTCCCCTCAGCTCCTAGTTGTCTCTGAGTCCGTCCCAACCTTACTATTGCATTTGTGCCCTCATCCCACTTCTGTAGTCCTGTTCATTAAGGTTGCCGGAACCATAGGGTGAGGGAGAGGCTTTTACAGCTGCAGGTTAGCCAGCTTCAACAATTAAAAAAAGAAAAGCCTTCTTCATGCCGCAGTGTAAAGCATCTTCTCCTTTAAGCAGGACCATGCGTGTGACGCAGGCCCGCACGGCAACGCGGATATAAATACATTCTGCACTCGTACAAGAGAGGTGTATGTCATGTGAGAGTATTTGAGGTCTTTCAGTAAAGCTATTGATATAATGCATCGCTTGCCTTTGTCTCTTTATTGTAGGTCACTTCTGTACTTTACAAGGTGCATATATTACACAGAGTCAAAAGCAAAGTGTTATTAGTGATAACACTTCCTTCCAGCTGCTCTGTAAAATCTAGACGTAGATACTGACAAGAAATTATCACTAACACTGAGGGGTGTGACAACGGTCTCATGACCAAAAGAATCTCAGCAAAATATTGCAGTTTTGTACTTTGATCAGATATCAGAAGTGCCTAGTTTCCATATTTTGACTGTATAAATGACAAAATAGACTTCTACCTCAAATTATACATAAAGTCTCAAGCGCTGGAATTTTCACATTTTACATCTCTCTCGCTCTCTTTCAAAGTGATCATATTATTCAAAGTTTGTCTAGAAAAAAACATTGACCCACCAATCTTTTGAGATGACCACACTGAAATAATATTTTTAGCAAAATGTCTTCACTACAGTCATCAATGTCTCTGAAGCGGCACGAAAACTTTTTTGAAAAGAAGTTTTGGAGTCAGAAGTTTGAATTATACCTCATTGTCAGTCAAATCGGTAATGGATTAAGATGAAAAATGTCACTCAGAGTGAACAAATAGACTAAATATAAACAGAGAGTCTAGTTAGCTTGATGCAGCCACAGTGGTGCTGAGAAGGTGCTGCACAGTTACAAATGAAACATTGTGCATTAGGTGCAGTTACTGGTATACGCAGAGTCAAAGTAAAGCATTTAATCAAACTTGCAGGCTATGCGGTGATCAAAATAATTTCCAAAGGTATATAAGAAATTAAATATGCTTCTTTCACAAGATGTGCATAATACTTAGTCGAAAAAGGTAAGAACAAATGAATATAGGAACACGGACATACTAGGCAAATGATCATGGGGTCCATAAGATGCCTAGCTTAACCTTTATGGAGACAAACTTAAAAGCTCTTGCCACCCTTTTCTAGCACTTAACAAGGATCACCTCCCAAACCAAGCAAGGCAGTTCATGACAACCCTGGTGTAAATTTGTGTCTACCCATGCAGTCATCAAGACTAGCCTTGAAGGTAGCCAAATCAGTAATCTGTTTAACCTGAAGTGTAAATTATTCGACACGCTAGGAATACATTGAGTTAGGAACCTCTCTCTCCAGCAAGTCTTATTTGCTGGTTAGAGTTAAGTTGTTAGTGCAGGTATTTCTACCACCAATAGTTTTGCAAATAAAAAGGAGGTCAATAAGACCGGATCTTTTATGGCTTAAAAAGTGAACATGTCACCTTACAGCAACCTCTATACTATTGAGGTTAAGAAGAGTCAGGCTGCGGTATTTAAAGTATTTAAGACCTTTAATATTCTTAGTTAGAAATCTCTGGGGCTTTTCCAGTTGAGTGATATGCTTGGATTTGTACATAGGTTCATAGGTTCATAGGTTCATACTAGGCTATCTGCCCTAGGGCATTTATAAGCCTAGCCAGAGTGTGTTTGGCTTTCGCCACCCATTTTAAATTAATTTTGCTATGCCTTTTTTTGAGGTTAGTATACTGTGCCTCTGTCTAACAGTGACACAGAAGTGATAGCCGGGGTAAACCTATGATCTCCCATCCACTCATCAAGATTCCTCTTGAAGAGAGTCAATGTGGGACTCTGCCTAACCTGGACTGGAATTTTATTCCAGAGTGAAGGGAGCCTACTGGGTTATGAATCTGTCCCTCCAGCATGTCCTATTTATTTCAGTGCTGAGGTTCAAGTCTCTCGGCGTGGCTCGATGGGATTTGGATTTTCTGAGGTGCAGCATGTCCATTAATTCCGGGTTGGACATGGCTTTATACGTCAGGCACAGATCGCCTCTGAGCAGGCGGTATGCCACTGAGTAGAGCTGGAGTTTCTTTAACCGGGCAGCATATGGCATCTGTTTGAGCCCTTTGATTCTCTTGGTGAGGTACTTTTGGGGTCTTTCCAGTTGCTGCAGGTGTCTGGTAAGGTACATCCCAAAAGGGGCATTGTACTCAATTATGGGCCTGATGAGGGATGAGTAAAGAGGCACGATGACCTCCCCTGATCTAGATGTGAATCCCTTCATGATTAGGTGGGCTATATAAAATGTTTTTCTAACCACTTTGGCCACGTGGTTGTCAAATGAGAGATTGCTATCAACTTGGGTCCCCAGGTCCCTAATGACTTCTTCTGTACTTAATAGATTACCACCTATGTGGTAATTTGTGGGCACTTTGTTTTTGCCAAAGGGGATGACTATACACTTTTTGGCGTTTAGCTTGAGGTCATGGCTCTGTCACCAGTTGTCTGTTTCTATGAGGCCCGTTTGGAGGATGCTTGTATCGGCTGGAGAGTTGATTATGGCGCCCAGTTTGCAGTCATCTGCGAACTTGGTCAGCCACAGTCCTTCCATGTTGGCCTGTACCGCCGAGAAATATATACCGAACAAGAGAGGTCACAGGACTGAGCCTTGTGGGATGCCACTTGTAACTGGTTTGGTGTCTGACATGGCTCCAGCAATTCTAACCATGTGGGTTCTGTCCTTGAGCCAGTTTGCAACCCATCTAGTGACATAGGGGTTTATATTTAAGCTGGTGAGCTTATCTATAATGCCCGAGTGGGGTATTGTATTGAAGGCTTTTGCGAGGTCCAGGTAGGCTGTGTGAACCACCTTCCCCTCGTCACTGGCCTTGGTGACTGTTTCAAAGAAATCGACCAGGTTTAAGAGGCAGGATCTGCCCTTAACAAAGCCAAACTGGGTAGGATCCAGTGTCTGTAGGTCCCCAATGTCTTTATTTATGAGGTCCATGATGATCCTTTCCATAGCTTTGCAGACCAAGCTAGTCAGGCTTATGGGGCGATAGTTTCCAGGATCCGTTGAGGCACCACCTTTGTGGAGAGGGACCACTGTTGCTGCACGCCATTCTTTGGGTACATATCCTGTAGTAAGGCTAAGACTGAACAGTAGTTTTATGTTTGGGTTTAGCTCTTCTTGGAGTTCATGTAGGATGCAGCCGGGACACCATCTGGTCCCATTGATGCTGTGTTTTTGCTTTGGAGAGGCGGCTCTTACCTGAGCATCTGAGATGTCAGGGGGGGCAGCACTCTGCTGGGATAGATATTTGCCCTTTTGGTGGGGAGGGGAGGAGAAGTTTGCGCTGAACCTGTCAGCTAGGATGTTGGCAATGTCTGTGGGCTCAGTGTATTTTTTTCATTTTGGACTAATTCTGAGCATATCTGGGAATTCCCACCCAGGTTCCTTACATAACTAAAGAAAGCCTTGTGATTATCCTTAGTGTCCTGTGCAATTTTTCTCTCGAAGCTGGCCTTAGACGATTTTATGAGTGCCCGTAGTTTTTTGCTAATACTGATCAGAGACGCCTTCCCTTTTTGGGATTTTGCTCTATCATGTAGTAGCTTCCTCCTTCTATTGTATAGTTTGTTTATGGCTGGGGTCCACCAGACAGGACGTCTGCCTTTGGAGGATTGGGTCTTGGTTTTATTTGGGATTGCATGATCCATGCATTCCTGAAGGTGTTCATAGAATGCGTTTATAAAGGATTCTGCGGTCTGGGCCGTATTTTCCACAGGCCCGGGGACTTTGAAGGATTTTGCCTCGTTTTTGAGGCGTGTGAAATTTGCTTTAGAGAAGTTTTTCACTGTGGTTTTCCGGGCAGGGGGGTGGGGGTCAGGATGTGAATATCCAGTGAGATTAGTTTACGGTCTGATCTTATCAGTGAGGGATACACTTCTGGTCTGGAGCATAGTGTCCCCATGTTGGTGATGATCAGGTCCAGTATGTTTTCCCCTCTTGTGGGAGTGGTAACAAGTTGTTCCATAGCATTTGAGTTTATAAATTCTAGGAACCTTTGGGCTAGGGTGTTGGAGCTAGAGTAATGCTCCCAGTCTATGTTTGGGTAGTTGAAGTCGCCCAATATAATGGTGTTTGGAGAGACCTTCATATTTTCCAGTATTCTCAGGAAGGCCGAGTGGGGTTCCTGTGTTTGGGAGGGTGGTCTGTAGCAGGCTATAAACTGGAAGGCAGTTTTACCCACAGTTAGTTGCACATGGATAGTCTCTGATGCTTCGTGCTGTGCCACCAACCTGGAGGTGTGGGTATTTTTGACGAATATTGATACTCCCCCTCCTTTTGTGGTTCGGTCCAAGTTTTGGGGCCGAAAAGCATGGTATGAGGTATAACCTGGTAGTGCTGGGGTGCTCTCGGGAGTCTTGAACCAGGTTTCTGTTATTGCACAGATATCGATGTTCTCCATGCTAAGGAGAGTTTCGAGTGCGTGCATCTTGAGGTTTAGACTTCTGGCGTTGAGTAGCATTACTCTTAATTTTTTATCCCTTGTGATACCTATGGAGGTGGGTTTGTCTTTTGAGCCTTGCCTAAAAAAGGCACTATGGGGGTAGCAAGAGCCTTTGCCAATATCCGAAAGCCCAGGGGTGACAGGTGCAAGCCGTCCCTAGCGAAGCATCGTGGCTTGTCGAGCATGTCATCCCAGGCTGACAGGCATTGGGAACATTGTATTTAATGATGGGTCTGATAAGGGGAAGAGTACAGTGATAGGATGACTTCTTTGGATCTTGGAAATACTAGGAATACATTGAGTTAGGAACCTCTCTCTCCAGCAAGTCTTATTTGCTGGTTAGAGTTAAGTTGTTAGTGCAGATATTTCTACCACCAATAGTTTTGCAAATAAAAAGGAGGTCAATAAGACCGGATCTTTTATGGCTTAAAAAGTGAACATGTCACCTTACAGCAACCTCTATACTACTGAGTTTAAGAAGAGTCAGGCTGTGGTATTTAAAGTATTTAAGACCTTTAATATTCTTAGTTAGAAATCTCTGGGGCTTTTCCAGTTGAGTGATATGCTTGGATTTGTACATACCAAAGGGAACATTGTATTTAATGATGGGTCTGATAAGGGGAAGAGTACAGTGATAGGATGACTTCTTTGGATCTTGGAAATACTCCCTTGGAAACTAACTGGGCCAAAAAGGAAGTTATGTACTCACCATAATGTTCCATCTGTGTTGTCCATTTTCATTCTTCAACAACTGGGTTCAGATCTGACCTTTGGATCCAACTCGGCTGTTACTATAGCTCATGGTAACCACAAAGGTCTCAAGCTTCTCCCTTGCCCATAATGCACCAACCCCTAGTATATCTGAGATCCTGTTTGCAGTTCAACCCAGTTTAGTTTGCAGAGTGCTGTGCAGTGATGTGATCTTGATGGCTAGTTGGCTGCAGACCTGGCTACTTTATTGTAACAGGATTCAAGTTTATTTGTCACATTTTCTTAAGTTTGTGAATATAGGTGAGGCATATATTGGTGTTGATAGTGTGTTTAAGAGATGGCATAGAATCGGTTAGGAAGGGCTTTATTCTGTGGAGAGACCCTAGCTTGAAGTGAAACTTTTTAATGATTAAAGAAAGGTGTTTGTCAAATTTGAGATCTTTGTCAGTAGTGACACTGAGTGGGTGGCCACTGTGGTGCAGCGGTTAACATTGCCACCTCACAGCAAGAGGCTGTCCGGTTCGATTCTTGGCTGGGATGCCTTCTGTGTGGAGTCTACATGTCCTCCCTGCGATCATGTGGGTTTCCTCCGGGTGCTCCAGTTTCCTCCCACATCCCAAACATATGCTGTAGGTGAATCACAACCAGCAAAGTAATCCAAAAACGACAATAGATTCAGTTCCACAATAAAATGTATTACTTGTCTTGTCTTAGCGCCTCGGCTACTACAGCCTTCAAAGAGTACAGAATTACAAAAAAACACATTCCCCTATTTATACATCACCAACAGTCATTTAATTAATTAATTAATCAATCAATTAAACAAACATTTTAAAATTTTAAAGCAAACTTCTCCAATTAACTTCTCTATTCAAGCCTCTTGGTGTTAGTGTATCAAACTTCAATATAAATACAGTTTCTTTATACAATAAAACATTTTTAATTAATCTTTCATCCCCTTTCCTAATAAACACTTCTTCCAGAATTGTAGCTTGTAATAAATTAGCATCACTATTAGGTTTTTCCCTAAAATGAGATGCTATAGGACTTTCCAATCTCCCCTTCTTAATATCTCTAATGTGTTCCTGCAACCTAATTCTAAACTTCCTCTTAGTTTCCCCAATATAGAAAAGATTGCAGGGACATCTCAGGCAATAAATTACATCTACTAAGTCACATGTGAAATAATTATGCGGTCTGAATATTTCCCATTAATCCTAAAGAAACTCAATTTAATATGAGAACATATATTACAATTATTACAGGGTATAGTACCCATACATGCTGTAGGTGGACTGGACACTGTGAACTGGCCATAGGTGTGTGTGTGCACGAGCATGTGCCTTCAGTGGAAAGTTGGGTGCCGGGCTGGTAACTTGACACTGTAAAACTCCACTGCCATTTGTTCTGTGGACCGTTGTTCTGCTGTGGTGACCCCTCACTGGGAAAAGCTGAAAGAAGAAGTAGTCAGTAGTGACAATGAGTAGCTTGTTATGATTTACTGGTTCTCTGATGGCTTTGTTTGAGGAGTAGTTGGTGAAATGGGGAGGATGACTTAGAGAAGAGCATAAGTTTTATTTTTGGGGGGTTGAGGATAAGTTGGGAATTAGATATTTTTCTATGTCCAGTAAGGATTGTTGTGTTTTTTGTAGAAGTTCAGGAAGGGAGGGAGCTGAGCATATGAGGGCGGAATCATCAGTATATTGAACTATGGTCGTTTGAGATTGCATCTCACTTCTCAACTCTCCATAATTTTCAGGGACATCCCTGCTTTGACTCAAATTTTAGTTCTGTCCCTCTTAACCCCTCCTAAAGCTAGTGACCTTTGGAGAAAAGGTGGTAAATTCCCCTTAATAAATTGTGACAATAATTAGCCCAGGTTGGAAGGTTTGGAGACAAAGCCAGAGAGGCAAGATTACATTGGTTTGGACATGTGCTGAGGAGGGATGCAGAGTATATTGGGAAAAAGATGCTAAGGATGAAGCTGCCAGTTAACAGGAGAAGAGGAAGGCCTAAGATAAGGTTTGTGGATGTGGTGAGAGAGGACATGCAGGTGGTTGGTGTGAAACAGCAAGATGCAGAAGACAGGAAGAAATGGAAACAGATGATCCACTGTGGTGACCCCTAATGGGAGCAGCCGAAAGAAGAAGAAGAATTAGAGTTATGGACTTACTTTAATTGGGAAAATGTATATTAATTCACATTCTCCTATTTTGTCATTACTAATTTTATTGCTGGATTTATCCATTATTTTGTTAAGATTTGTTCCCGATTCATTGAGAATTATGGATGGACTGTTTAGCATATTTACTTTGTTAAAAAGTAACAGACATTATATTGTGCTGATTGGCAACTAGTTTTCTACAAGGTTGTTCCCCTGATTCTGGAATATTGATTCTGTAAATGCATATTTTGTACCTCCCTAAAAAGGTGACCCTTTCCTTTGCATAGTATTGTACCCCCGCGGCTTAAGCTACTGTACACAGGGAGGAGAGAAATTGCTATTCTACTTTCACAGAGTGTAAGGCTCGCTCACCTACCCCAAAGTAAATTAAATTGTTTAGATTAACTTAATCAACCATTTGAAACAAGGTAAATGGGCTTCTTTTTTCTGAGGGCAAGGCTTTTATTGTAAAATATGTGTGAAGGAGAAACAGATAAAGCAGGTTTATTAAAGGAAAATTCCACCTTCACTTGTAGTTTAACTAAATTACAAGGTATCTTTTCTTCTTATGCATTTAAATAATTGAAGAAAAGAACTGGAGTGGATTTCTTGGGGAGTGACATACCCGTGGGTGTGCCTCAAATAGGGGTGTTTCATGAGTATGGTGTGGGTGGGGCTTAAGGGGTGCCAGAGTACTACTTCGCCTAGGGCACCATTTCAGCTAAGGTCGGCCCTGATCACTGGATATAAAGCCCCTTTTGGCATGTACCTTGCTAAATATTGTGACCAACTCAAAAGACCTTAGAAATTCTTTATTAAAACATCTCAGGACTAGGCACCCTAATACCTTAAAGGATTAAAAGCCATGTCTCTCTATTCTGTCTTATACAGGCCTACTAATTATCCCCTCTCCTACTCTATTCAAATATAATTTGAATGAATGGATGAGTAACCACAAATTCACCACCCAGTTTATTACACCTGTCCCTCATGGATAGGGAAAAGATCTGAATGTCCCAACATGTCTTTATTTGACTTGTCCATGGGTTATTCATATGCGTAAGTGATAAAACTCTACCATGGGATGTAAGACAAACCTTCTTATGATCCTCATAGATAAATAGCCTTGTACATACCAATGAACCAATGAACAGGCTGCTACAAAGAGATCTCTCCTTAGCTTTTCACTACAAAAAAAACTGAAACCATTTGATCTCTTCCACAATAGCAGAATCAGTGGCAGAAGAAAAAAAAAACTACTCTAAGGACCTAAACTGTCATCATTACATTAATAGCACCTGCTGGCAAGACAAATACCTGACCTAACATGTCCCCTGTTTCTGCAACAAAGTCGCTTTACACATCAACTGGCAACTTTCAAAATAAGACTCAGTGATTGGATGAAAATCAATTCTAAAATTCAGTCACTCAGAACAATCTACTCTTGGTGAGAAAACAGTAAACTCTTAACACCACTGGGTGATGTAGCCAAGCTTCTCAGTGGTTACCTAAGCCATATGTTTAGTATAAACGCATGAACCACTGAACCATGAAGCTGGAATATATGAGTAATGGGGTGAGAGAGGGGCACAGCCATCCACATGAGGATGTAGATGCATATATATATATATATATATATATATATATATATATATATGTGTATATATATATATGTGTATATATATATATATATATATAGATAGATAGATATATGCATATATGCATGTATACACACATAAATATAACTATGCACATACATACACATTTAAAATAAAACATGCAGCTTTGTTTAAGTACTCTAGTGCGTCATGTGCATTTGTAATCAGTCTGAAACTGAAAGAACTTTTTAAACATATTTATTAAATCACAGCTTACATAATGATATCAGTGCACATAGATTAACAGAAAAGAACACACACCATAGTGGCATTTTCCTTTTTGTCCGTGTAGCATACATGTATGTTTTCTTTTTAACAATTATCCTTCACTCCAACATTACATAAATTGCTGTCCTGCTTTCCCATAAATCTCACTCCTCCTCCTCCTGAACATTATTCTGCATGTATTGTTCCCAGAAATTCCATTTATTTCTATGTAATTTGCTCTTTCTCTCTTCTAAAGATACCACCTCCAGTTCTTTCATCTCATTTACAATATTCAGTACTTCAGTTACAGTTAGTTTAGATTTTGACTTCCATCTTCTTTAAATTGCTTTTTTGGCAGACAACAGCATCAAACTTAGTAAAGTTTTTTCTATGTCTAGGTGATTTAGATCATGTGCCTCAGCGCAAAAGAATAATTTCCTTAGTTTCAGTCATTTTCTCCCCCCAATATTTCGGACAAAGTACTCTGAAGTGAATTTTTAAAATATGCCAACTCTCACTGTACTCCCCAAAAATATGTTCCTAATTGCCTCACTCCTTTTCATCACACTAGCAATATCCAATGTCTACCTGAGGAAAAAATATCCAAAGTCTGCTTCGGGTATAAAAATACCTATGCAAACACTTCCAAATGAAAATCCTAAACCTTCTGGACTTTGTTGCATTCTTGAGACCATACGGATATCCTCCCCTTGTTCCTTTGTAAAATGCCTTTACACTTTCACTTCCCAATCTTTTCTAACCTTCTCTGATTTATTCTTGTAGTTATCATGCAGAATTTTATATGCCCTTCTAATTATCCATTTTTTGTAACAGCAGCTTATATTCCAGACACAACTAAAAACTCTCCCAGGGCTGGTCTTTCACTTGCCATTCCCCTACTCCTTTCTCTTTGCCTGCACTCTGATATTAACACCTGTTAGGAAAACATGTCTATAACTTGCAACAAAAACTTTGGCTTGGCCTTATCACACTCAGTTATCTTTCCCTGTCTAGTTATTTGCTTCAAATACCTTTGTTCCTTTGATATTTATTTCTCCACTAAATTCTAGTCCACTCCTGCCTGTTTTCTATACCCCTACTTGCAGTCATCCCTATTGGCTAAATGTCTTTTGTCCAATCCTATGATGGCTTACTTATTCCAACATTTTCTATTTTCTGTATGGTTGTTATTCTCCTTAAGGACCTGCATCCAAAGTCCTACTCTCTCCTTATTTTTTAACCCCCCCCCCATTTCATCATCATCTCATTTTATTTTGATTTATAACCTCCCACTTATGTTCTGTAGATGAGCCTTAAATGTGTAGCTCTAAATTATCCCTTCAAATCAGATAATTCTAAACCACCTTGTTATATGGGAAGAATCAGGTTATCCAACTTAGCTCTTAGCCTCTTTCTCTTTCAAATAAATTCCTTCAACTCTTTATTAATTACAGTCATAATTTCTCCACTGGTTGATAAAGATAATCTGACCTGTATATAAGACTAAAGGGGCTGAAAACATTTTCACTGCTTGTATCTTACTATATCTTATTATAATACAGAACAAATATATGTATTAGCTTTTGGCGTCTGATCAGTCCTTAATAGAATCAGCATTATGTGCAGTCAGATGGATGGATGGATGTCAGTCCCCAAAGGCATTTTATACACAGTGTGTGTGGATATGTGCACTTGTATGTGGTTTTGTGTGTGTGTGTGTGTGTGTGTGTGTGTGTGTGTGTGTGTGTGTGTGTGTGTGTGTGTGTGTGTGTGTGTGTGTGTGTGTGTGTGTGTGTGTGTGTGTGGTCTATGTACATGTATATTGCATTTACTCTTACCTTTGTGGTCTCAGTTTGAAAAGACCAGTTCACTTACCTAGCTATAACAAGCAACCAAACAATTAAGTAAACAAATAAGTAAATAGACAAATAAATAAACTTTTCATAGACATTTTATATGGCAATAGCTCATTTTCTCACTAAGCATAATTTCTCTGGCTCTTTGACACATAAATATGTTATCTTCTTGCAAAATCACTGCACGGTTTTCTTTCTGACTCTCATTTACTTACTAATGTGATTGGCTTGGTCATATCAACATGCTTTAACATGGGTGCTTCACTCTTATCTTTGCTTAAGCATTTAAAAAATATTTTATTTTTTTATACTTCAATGTCATTCAACATCATGTTTTAATAATTTCCTTAATAGCAAAGTCACATTTGATAATTGTAGCCTAAACATCAAAAGCTATTGGAGCATTAGAAATAAAAATATCATAATAACGTATTTTTCTTTAGTAGGAGGCATATTTGTACTATTACACTTACTTTCTAAGTGCCTGGTTTCAGGCCTTCAGACTACATATCTAAAATATGTAAATCAGATTTCATATTTAATTTTATTCAACTTGATGTTATTTTCAGTCTAACATCATACTATTCTCTGGTCTGACTTCATTCTAATGGGTCCTCGGTTATATTGACAGTACTATCTAGCCTATCAGTGATCTGTATAACAACTCTATGAAACATTTCAGTTGCTAATAAACTACCAAATGGAAGTCTTAAATATATGTGCCTTCCAACAGCTAAATTAAAATACACAAATTCAAACTGTCTTCAGGTCTTGTTAATCAAAATCTTTGGTCTGCTTTAGGCACAAAAACCTATATTTATTTATTTATTTATTTTACATTTGTTGACCGGGATAGTCAGACTGGATACATGTCCATTTTCAGAGGAGGCCCAGGGAGAAAAGCTCCACATACCAAAAAAAGAGACAGTACATACATCACTGATCGATAAACTCAGGCAGACATGTTTAGAAAAATATAGACAAACAATACAGGCAGATATCAATATACACAATGTGCAGACTTACATCTGATTGGCAAAGATGTATCAGAAAATGTGAACATAGAATACAATCAGATCTCATAATTCACAATGCTTAGACATTTAACTGACAATATGCTCCTGACATGGCAGATACCACTTTTTCAGCTGTATAGTTTGGATTGTACTCTCTTTTACATCTTTATTAAGATACTGTGGTTCTCTACACTAACAGCAGATATGCTCCTAAACCTGTTTATTAGTCTCAATCTGCATCGTAAGTGTGGTCTTTTTCTCTATGCAATTCAACTCATTCTCTGTTGCACTCTGCAAAGCTTCTGGAACTTTCCTTGAAACATTCACTTCTGGTAATGCTATAATGTCTATTTGAATTTAATACATTCCTAAAAACAGCTCAAACCAGTCAATAAGTCATCATATTATTTTTCTCAAATTATCAAATCAAACATTTTCTTTTCACACAGTAACTGTTCAATCACACTGTGAATTTGTTTCATCATGCCATGCCTTCGACAAGTTAAATGACCCAAATTGCACGTGCATTTACCATATCAAATGAGAACAAATCTTTTGTCTGTTATTCCTTTAATCATTTATAACCACATTTTGACTTACTTGTACATGATCTCCAGAATAGGGAAGCAGTTTCCACAATGACTGCATAAGATTGTTTTCATTCAGACACAGTGCATCTGAGCAGACATTGCATTATACTCAGTGACAGCATCTAAATCTAACCACCATACTTTGCTTATATTTTTTAAGCTTTTCTTCTTGGATTTTTAAATAATTTTCTAGTTGCAACATTAAAGTACATTTATCCTTTGCGCACATTCTGAAGATAAACAGTGCCCTGAACAACTCATTTATAATAATTTAAGATGTGCTTCTTTCATTTTGAAAATGTAGTGTTTATACATTAATCACTTTTGCCTCAGTAAACTGCCCCTTGTCTGATCATGTTTGATACCACAGATGATTCTGAATCAAACTAATGAATTGTGTAATTTACCAGATTCTCACTCCTTGGTTTAGTTTTTTTAGTTAGTAACATAAACATCAATAGACTCAGTGAAACCTTGTGCTGCCAATAAATAAATAAATAAATAAATAAATAAATAAATAAATTGGAAACTATATGGTAGATCCTCAGCTCACAGTAACTTTGAAACCTTTGTCTTATCACAGCAATGTTCTTCCATTGCTTGTTTTGACTGAAATATATTATAACATTTTAGGGCTTTCCTCCCTGCAGTATTCTGAAATGTAACATACTGTACCTTTTCAGGCTTCTTGGATATTCAGCTGGCAGTAATGAGCAAATCAAATTTCGGGACCCACTTTTCATAGTTCTCAGACAAATTATATAGAAGACAGAGTTTGATAGGTGGTTGTAGTTCTCCCATTTCTCAGCAAAAAAATGAAATTATTTATTTTGGTTACTTCTAATGCATGCAACATAGGGTATTTAGATTGACCTAAATAAGAGTAATGCAAACTGCACATGGTCATCTTCACCAGCATGCACTTTGAACTGTGAAGTATATATAGGATATCAGACCACACAATATACATCCTGATCTTTGGCAACAGGCTAGAGGCATCATATATCTTATAACTCTGCAGATATAACATAAAGCCAGCTTCCTCCATACTAACGTGTCCTTACTTGCCTCTCCAGAATGTGGGGCAGGTGAGAAACAAAAATGTTTAATGCAAGTTCATAGACAGGACAGGGCAGAGGACTCACCCTAACTTCATAAATGATAGTGCAACTGAATGCTGTACTAAAGTAAGAAAGCCATATTAAGGAAAACAACGTTCTTGTAGGGAACTAATTACCTCTCCCTCTGGTTTTATGTACACCCTAAGATGGTACACAGGATTTGTAAACTCAGGTCAAGACTCAGAGGAGGATCAAGGCATGGCTGGTTTAATGACAGGCTTAAGAGAAGAGCTGCTTCAGCAGAAATCATTCCAGACATCTTCTTCCAGTCAAAGAAAATGCCTAAGAATAATGTTTGTACTACAGGTAACATAATTATTCACCTGTACCACAGAACCCGTGAACTTAATTACCCTCGAATGCATTTACTACTCGTTATGATGATCATGGAATCAGACAACTTGTCACATGCTGCTTGTTGCCTCTGTTTTGTTGCTGGAGCTTTTTTCTCCAGTCCACTGCTGAAAATGAGTTACTGTATGTGCCTAATCAGACTAATACTAATAAATTAATAAATAAATGAATGAATGAATTAATTAATTAATTAGGTCGATATTGTATAATGTTATAGCTTTGCCATTACATTAGTAAACAATTTTATTTAATGAAACAAGTT
Organism: Protopterus annectens; assembly: GCF_019279795.1. Classification (NCBI taxonomy): domain Eukaryota; kingdom Metazoa; phylum Chordata; order Ceratodontiformes; family Protopteridae; genus Protopterus; species Protopterus annectens. The sequence continues at coordinate 1,284,530,732 of NC_056743.1, forward strand.
ACTTAGAGATGTAAGTTAAGTAGAACCTATTCAGTGGACTAGTGCCTCAATATGTATTCAGTGAATAGCTTCAGGACTAAATGTATGGAAAACGTGACTATTTTTTGTTAGTTAATGCACTTATGGCTGACTACACTCACTGTTGTCATAGGCAATGAGGTTTAAAAAGGAGTGATATATATGATGATGTCATAAGAAAGAGTGGTTCCCTGCTGCTACTGAAGAGAGAAAGAAGGGCTCAGTATTCTAGTCTCAGTTATTCTTGTCTGGAAAGTCTTGAGAAAGACACGGCTTGTCCATGAGGTAGGTATGGCACAGGATTTACTTCAAGGAGATTAAGTGAGTGTTAATGTTTGCTAGCAAATTGGATACCCTTGTTCCTGTGAGAAATATTTTTATTCATTTAAAGTGTACATAACTTCAGATTATTCTGTGTGAAGTTTGTAAGTAATGGAATCTATACATTTCTTAATTTACAGAGAGCTAGGAAACCCTATTTTGCAATTATTTAACTGAGAAACAAGAATAATTAAAATGATTTTGGCTCCATTGTGTAGAGAAATAAAATGATTAAGATGACCACTGACCAGATAAACTAATTAGCAGTTTGGACACTGCAGGAGCCAGGCAGGGTACAGTGGGAGTGAATAGTTAATTCCAGTTAACCCAACCTGATGGGAGGCAATTCATCCCTTGGCAGTGCTGACAGTTACTGGAAGAGAGGTACAAGGCATGCAGGTTATGGGCTGAAGATTTGTAATTGCAATGCCAATCCACGTTGCCATGGTAGACTTCACTGGGTTTGTACTGGACTGTGCACACCCACAGGGGAAGGCACTGTGGACAGTTGTGCTTGTAAGCATGCATATCAGATATCAGGGGAGGGTCTCAAGACATAATAAGAAAAAAAAAACAGATGGCTGCCTGGATAACAGCCTCATTAATCTGCTGTCACTTGACTGGGGAATGAATGGCTGAATGACTGTGAAATCCTGATGGTTGGCAGGCATCATGAGATAAAAACTATCTAGAAAGACTAAAATAGTTTACTTATTGTAAGACGAGCAGGCGTGAGTCTCTTCTTTTTGTATTAGAGGCTGGTTTAGGCATAAAAGCAAAGTGCATCTTTTTATAAATTCTGAATAACCTTATTGTTTTCATGTCCTCTGTTTATTTAAGTAATAAAATGCCTATGTTTGAATAGAACATTTAATACCACAGCAATGTTCAAACTACTAAAAAATAAAATAGTGTTGCTCAGAGGCAGATCAAATAATAAATATGGTGAAATTATAAATGCTCCTCAGAGATAATACTTCAGGGACCTCCAGAAGGAGACCTAATGGCCGTGTACCCAAATCAGAGAAAGGAACCAATTAAATTTGTAGCAAGTGACTTGGCACAGTTTAAAAAAAACTCTTTTTCTTTTTTTTTTTGTTTCTCTTTGATCACTTAAGGAATATTGAAAGAGATAACATGCTGGCTTGCTACTCCCTCAGTGATGAGCACTAGGCTAGTCAAATGATTTGAAAATCAGCCCTTTTATTTATCAGTTTTTTTGCTCATACAGTTGAGGGGCAACAGAATACAGAAGGGGTAGTAGTACCAGGAGCCAGATGTGCCAGATGAGCCAGATATTATTGTTACACATGGATCCCTCTTCTGGACTTAGGCTAGTGCTCATAGTTAAACTGTGAGTTACGCAGCACAGTCTTGCATTAAAATCAATAATGCACCACTAGTTAGCAGTTCATAGAATGACATAGTATTACAGGGAATTCAGCTAAAAGGCAAGTAAAATGAGAAATGCAAATGACTGTATAATGACATGCAAATGAAAAAGTGAGGTCTAATAAATTTGCAATGACATGCAGATGAGTATTTGTGAAACTAGGTCATTACTCATATTATGTTAGGCATCTGAATCCATCCATTCATCCACAACCCCTTTTTCCCACTTTTGCACATGAGATTGAGGTGTCACTCATACCTCTGAACTGTACAGATTTCCACACAATGTCCAGAGTTTTGGCTCATATTTTTGGCCTGTTCCTCATAAAATTTGTGATTTTCTGGAAAAATCACTATGACAATATGAGGAACGAAGTCACTAAATAATGATATACATTTGGGTTTCAGACTTCAAATCCTTCAGAAAATGTATGTCAAAACAAACCCTGTTACTCTAGTAAATTTCTAAGTTTATAAGAGCAATATTTAAAATCTGTCCCTATTTTTGGGACTTTATCCCCCCATTTTGTCTGGCTTTGTCCAGATTTCATGTGCTAAGACGTTGAGAGGTATGGTGTCACTTCACCAGTGATAAACATCTAGAGCCAAGCTTTACACTGCCTGGTAGCTAGCCCTTCCAAGGTATATTTTCTCCAACACACACTCATAAGCACACTCACATCTATGGCCAACTTAGAATGTCCAGTTCACCTACTGCATGTCTTTGGAATGTGGGAGGAAACCCACACAAACACAGGGAGGATATGCAGACTCCACATAGGAGGCACCCGAGCTGAGAATCGAACCAGGGGACCTATTGCTGTGAAGCAACAATGCTATCCGCTGTTCCACTATGTCACTCAAATGGCTGCATGTGAATATAAAGGTAAAAGCCACCTTAACAAGTGTAGCACTGCTACTAGCAAAATGCTTAGAGCAACAGTGGCTATACTACAGCAGCATTTTATTAGCACTGTCCTGGGGGTACAACATGGCAGCAGGTGCTATTAGCAAAAGTGATACTGGTAGAGGCTAACAGAAGCTCTAGGGCCATGTTTGAGGGAACAGAGAAATTATATGAGTTTTCACTGATATGGGTGACATACAAACTGAAACTAGAAGAATGTGTGGACTTCCCATATCACAGATACCAAGATATGTGCAACTCTTACTATTCTAGCTACAGGGACCTTTCAGAAGCAAACTAGGAGCACCTTGGGTATATCACATGCATTATCTTGTAAAATATTCAAGATGTTCTTCAATAAAATGCTACCAGATGTGGGTCAGCATACTGGTTTCTCCAACACACCAGGGAAAAGTGTCACCACCAAAGGTGAGTTTTATGATATCAACGGGTCTATGTTTAATGATTGAATGGAACGTTCATTGAATGGCTGTTCATCATACATAGACTATGGAAATTTCCTTCAACTGAAAGGCGAAATGATCATAAATAAGTTAATCAATTGATCATAGCTGGCCAAAATAAAGGTAACGGAACTAATACGTACTTACCAGTAGGGAATGTTACCAGTACACACTTACTGGTAACACAGGGATAAGGAAACCTGCCCTTTCCTCACTCTAGTGCAATTTCTGAGATGGTATATATAATTAGAGGGGTGTGTGGGGGGGTACAGCCACCCACATAAGGAGGGCCTGGTGTTCACCGAATCCTGTTGTTATGGGGGGGCTTCACCCCCCCACACCCCTGCTAATTATATTACCAACTCCAAGATCACACTACAATGGGGAAAGGGCAGGTTTCCTTATCCCTGCGTTACCGTAAGTATCTCCTAGTTCTGTTCCCTTTATGTTGTCCAACTATGATCATTCTATGAACTTATTTACAAACATTTGGCTTTTTGAGGGAAGATACTTTTGATGGTCTATGTATGATAAACAGCCATTCGATGAATGTTTCATTCAATCATTAAACATAGACCTGATATCAACAACCTCCCTGAAGTTCTGGGAGCTTGAAACTCGTAACTTAGTGTGGCTGAAACAAAGCCATTGTGTAAGACAAGTTTAGAGCAGCTAGTTTGCACATCAAACAACACTACTATCAAAGCTTAGTACAATCTAACCTAGTCTAGTGTCAAACCCCAGAGGGCACGGATGCAGACCTCTGTATAACCTAGTCCAGAACTTACAGTAGCCCACCCAAATACAGGTCTGGACAACATGGATATACAGTTTGCAAATGTCTCCATAGCCAGTTTAGTAGATACGGGCATCCTAAGACAATGTAGCAACTGTCTCATGTTCACAGACAACCATTTAATCCTTAAAGAACCAAAACAGTACAAGAGATGCACATACACAGGTCACACATTCAAATAAGGTTGTCAACAGCAAACACACACACACACACACACACACACACACACACACACACACACACACACACACACACACACACACACACACACACACACACAGACACACTCTGAGGTCACTACACCACAGGTACCAGTATGATTCTGTCATAGTCCATGTGGGTATTAATGACCTGAGAAGTACCTCCCTGGACTATATGAAGAGAGACATTACAGATCTCTCTGAAAACATGGCTTAGGCAGGTATGTGCCTCACATTGAGCAGCGTCCTACCTTCACCAAGGATGATGCCACAGTACAAACAAAAGATAATTGTCTTGAATAACTGGCATAGATGGTGACTTTCCAGGGGAATTCAATATTTGTCAGAACAGGAGGACATGGCTAAGAATCCATGTTGCTTTGCAAAGGGTGGCCTGCACCTGTTTCTTCTCCCCCAGGCTTCTGAATATTGGCTAAAACTTTATCCACCCCTCAAAGCCTTTTTTAGGCAATACAAAATTGACAATCCTACTGACATAGCAAATAAAACTCAAATAAACCTAAAGGTGTTACTGCTCAGTGCTCTCCTCACTCTGGAAAATATCACCCTCTATAACTACTCTACCTTCCAGCAGCCTTTTCAAGACTGCGCTCAAATTCCACTTAAATTTGCACTGATTTTGTCCTTGTTCTAATCCAGACTAACATCCCCACCTAGACTCTTAACCCAACTATACTACTGCCACTACTAACCACAGTCAGAATTAGCTAGCTGTCTTTACGTACTTTAAAATCTTGTCTGACAACTTTGTTACTAATATTATAAACAACAGGGTTGGGAGGGTGGCCTAATGGTTAAAGTGTTTGCCTTACAAACACAAGGTGCAGGGTTTGAGTCTCTCAAGGGATAATTGGCTAGGCTTAAAATGGCCCACAAGGGCAATTAGCCTAGTACTAACCAATGACAAGAAACTAACCACAGGTGGCTGCACAGGCTGTTTATTGAAAAATATCAGTAAATAACCCCACCTTCATCAGACTGAAACATTTTCCAAATCCAACGTACATTAATTAAATACCCAGTTTGAGTATCAATTACCCAATAAAAACACTCGTTTCAATGAATACATCATGCTTTTATAAAAGCCACATCATCTTATTAAACATCTTATTCAACCTAAAAAATCACACCATAGTTTTCCTAGTTTAATAAAAATAAAAATATATGTTTTGTGTATATTAAAAAATGAATTAAAAATAAATTGAATTATATGAACAGCATTCACAAGGCAGAAACTTGATTGTAAACTTGAATATAAACTATTTTCAACCCCCCCCTGTTAATACTACTATTATTGATTGCAAACTCAAATTATGTATTTTTATATACATATTTATTAAAACTGTGTGAATATGTATGTTAAATAAACAACTCATGGCAATTGAATCCCATCCTATGAATTACTATATTTTGTATGGAAACAAAAACCATTTTCACCATGTCCAATCTATTCTTAAAAGGAAATCACAATATGAATGCATAGACCAGCTGTCTAGTTTAAAAATAAAATACAATGAATTTATATGGTTAAACTCAAATACAAGAAAGCTGACTAAACCTAGATTTACACATGGACTTTCTCTTGATCTAAAATTTATTTGTCTATTATTCTTTTTATCATCTTTTTAGAGCCTTGAGCTTGAGAATACATTTTATTGAGACCGCCTCATTCAACCCTGGAGGAACATATGCAGAAGTTCTTATCTGCCAAAACAGCTCTTGTTCCTCCAGCCATAGTTGCCACGGGCCCCCCCTAACAGTGGGGACCACTTGTTGGATAACTGTAAACGCAAAACTATGGTCCAGGTAAGAGCTGATATGTTTTGTCAAAGCGTTATTCATATCAAGTTTGTTAATGGCATAAAGGTGTTCGTATATCCTTTTCTTAAGGGGTCTATTGGTCTTGCCGATATAGAATGCCGGGCATCCCTTGCAAGTAGCCACGTATACGACACCCTTAGAATCACAGTTGTACTTGCCATTGATTAAAACTATCTTCCCATTGATATCTATTCTCCCCCCCGGTTGAATGTGTCTACAATATGTGCACATCCCACATTTGGTCATCCCAGTTCTCCTCCTATTTTTGTTGGCTTTTGATCTTTCAACCAAGTTTTTCAAATTGCAGCCCCTCCTGTAAGTAAAACTAGGCTGTGTTCCAATAGATTTAACCAAGGATTTATCCTCGTGTAAAATTCTCCAATTTCTGGAAATGATTTCCTTTATTGATTTGAAATCAATGCAATAGGTAAAAAGAAACCTAATAGAGGGGATTGGACTTGAATTTATGCTATCTGGCACTGAAATAATACCTCCACCTAAAATAGGACGGAAGTATCAATTTACCCTTTTATTCACCACCTCTTCCTTGATTTCATGTATTAATGTTCCTGGGTATCCTCTCTTTAAAAACATAGTGCCCAAGAAATCACATTATTTTTTGAAATCCTCTTCATCTGAAATCATTCTTGCAGCTCTCACATATTGTCCCTTTACTACACTACGTTTTTGGTGGTAGGGGTGAGAGCTGGTAAAGTGAAGATAACAATTTGAGAATGTTGGTTTTTTATAAATTGTTTATTTATATTTATTAGATTGTGTGTCCTTGATTAGCTTGACATCCAAGAATTCTATTTCATCGTGACTGATTGTATAAGTAAATTCTAGAAATTCAGTCATCTGTGTCAAGCTTTCAATAAATTGTGGTACCAGGTCATGTGGCCCTTTCCACAAGAAACACATGTCATCTTGGTACCTAGTGTACCAAGAGACGTGCTGTTTATACAAAGAATTCTCAAACAGGAAATGATGTTCCCAATAGGCAAGGACGCTATTGGCAAAGGTGCACCCACATGGAGAACCCATCGCTATCCCCGTTTTCTGTAAATAGTAGTTGTTTTTAAATACCAAAAAATTATTTGTCAGTACTAAATCCAACAGGGTTTTACACAAGGTAGTTTGCCCGCATGAACTCGATGGTCCATTCAATGCCTGTATTATGGGGTATTACCATATATAAATCTTTAATGTCCACAACGAGGAAAATGGCATTTATGTCAAATTTAAGGTGGTTTATATCATCCAAAAAGCCCCATGAATCCCTACAAATCTGTGATTCTTCTTTCAATAAGGGTTTTAGAATCTCATCTACCACTTTCCATCTACAATTGGCCTAAAAGGGGGGTTAATTACGTCTTTGTGAATTTTTGGAGTGCCAAAAAGGGTGGGAATTCTTGGGGCTGGCATACTGAGGAAATGGAACATATCAGTATCAATGCTGCCTTCTAAAAAAAGGTTGTCCAAAATTCCCCTTATTTTCTTATATGCCATGTTGATCTCATTCAAACTAGACGGTGTATATTTGTTGGACTTCAGATGTTGATCCATCTTAATCTCATACTCATATTCATCCATCAGTATGAGACCTCCCCCTTTGTCGGGGGCCATGACCCTAATATTACACTTGTTCAAGAGTTTCAAAAACGCCAATTCTGTGTCTGAGATGTTCAAGCCACTACCCACCTCGTGTGTGTGTGATAAATTCTTGCCCTGCCAGATGCTCTTTGTCTCAGTCTGTGTTCACATATTCTTTCAAAAATATTAATAAATCCATTCAAAGGAGGATTAAAAATACTGGACACTCTGTAGGCATTAATCAAGGAAGGAGTGTTACCTAGACAATGAACTAAATTCAATTTACGTGTGTACATTTTTAGATCAATGATGGTTTTTACAATGTCACACCTTTTGTCCGGCACAAATGTAAGACCTTTGGAAAAAAAGTTCACCATTTCCGTATTTATTGTTAAAATGGTGTAGTTATAGACATGGAAATCACCCTGTTCATTGGAACAAATAGTGGGTGCCGTGCTGGAGGAAGATGGAATTATCTCCTCCGTTGGTTCCCCCTCTTCCTCCTCTGTGTCCTCCCCCGATTGTTGTAGCCACTGTTGTTCCTGCCCCCTGTATTGGACTGTCTGTCCCTGGCCATGGGAAAACCCTGATTGGTTTCTTCCCCATCCATACTACATTCAGCCTCTACGGGAATGTTCTGATGGGCCAAGTTGTTGTTGTTGTTCCTAATACAGGTTGAGCTGAATTGTCATCCTTTGGCTCATTTACTCTCTGATTAGAACTGTTGTCACCCATGCTCAACGGTGAAGAACCGAAGGAGCCTTGACCCAAAGGAGGGGCAGGATAAGCTTTGTTGTTTTTATAATCCAAAACATCTCTGTCGATCTTTCTTTTTTTGTTGAGTAACATTTTGGATATAGATGCCTCGATACTAGAAATTATTCTCAGATAATCATATTTATATCTGATGAAATCTGAGTCTTGTTGTAAAGAGGCTTCTAATCCAATGAGTTCCTCCTGTAAGCTATTAATTTCATTAACATAAAAGTTAATTAAGGACCTGAGGAACTCAAAACCTTGTTTATCAAACAGTTCCAACAGTTCTTTATGGGAGACAGAATTGTGCACAAGTCCATTTTGTCTATGCATTGCTCTAAATAGGACACTTCAAGTTGAAGTTTCCTACAACGAAACAGTTTCAGATCAAAAGCATTCAAATTATCTAAAAAGGAGCTCACCAAAGTTTCCTGATTATCCTCCACCTCATTGATGCTGGTGGTAAAAAAGTTCCTGTTTGCCAAGAACGCCGTAATATTTGGTATTGTTCCTGAATTAATGGGCCTTTGGCCTGAATTCAAGTTGTTGGTGGGCCCCCTAATTCCATGTGACAGTGTAGGAAATTGTTCTGCCACAGACTGCGTTCCATGTCCCTGTATTATCAGATTTCCATTGGTGCTGTCCATGTTCATAGAGTTGTGCTGTGAAGAACTCGCAGCATCAGAAGATAACTTAGTTTCTAGTTTTTGTGAAAGCTGGTCCACTTTGGCCAACAACATGTTGACAAAAACAGTGAGATGATTCCATTTTAGTACCTGATTCCATTTGCTTAATAGTGCAAACTCCATTGCATTAATTAAATACACATTCCTCATTCTCATCTTCCTGGGAAAACAGCACTTGGGAAACAGACCTGCTGTGCTCACACCCCTGCTCGCCGTTGCCGTTACCACTCGCCATGACAAAAAAAAAAATATTGTGAAAAAAAACAAAACAAAAAAAAAAAAGCGAAAAAAAAAACGAGCGCACAGCGGTAGCAGCAGGCTGTTTAATTGAAAAAGCAATAGGGGTGAAAATAACCCCACCTTCATCAGACTGAAACATTTTCCAAATCCAACGTACATTAATTAAATACCCAGTTTGAGTATCAATTACCCAATAAAAACACTCGTTTCAATGAATACATCATGCTTTTATAAAAGCCACATCATCTTATTTAGCTAAACATCTTATTCAACCTAAAAAATCACACCATAGTTTTCCTAGTTTAATAAAAATAAAAATATATGTTTTGTGTATATTAAATAAATTGAATTATATGAACAGCATTCACAAGGCAGAAACTTGATTGTAAACTTGAATATAAACTATTTTCAAAACCCCCCCTGTTAATACTACTATTATTGATTGCAAACTCAAATTATGTATTTTTATATGCATATTTATTAAAACTGTGGTTCGTTTCGTTTTCCACGTTTTGTTTTTTGCTTGTTTTATCATTCACAATATTTTTCCCCTATGACAAGAAACTATCTTAACTTGCAACATTTACTGTATATACTGTTGATAATCAATATCTTGTCATTGTATTAAAGCCAACAACCTGTAAGGTTGTTTACCATTGCTGCAACTTTGTATCTCTATTTATCATGTACATGATGTGGAGCTTTTCTCCTCGGGCATCCGCGAAAAAGGACCTGCGTCCAGTCGGAATTTACCAGTAAACAAATATAAATAAATAAAATAATAAATAAAATAATCTATGCCATTACTGAGACATGGTTTAAATCCACAGAAAGTACTCCAGCAGTGTATAGCTTCAGTGGCTTCTACACATTTAGACCATTAGCTGCATAGACAGGGACAAAAGGTGGAGGAGTCTCAATCGATATTAGCAGCAAGTGCAACTCTAGGCTGGCTAAAGAGGATGATCCCCTGGAATTTATCCAAGTGCAAATCACCAAAGACAAAGTCCTGTACCATATCCTAGCAAGCTGTAGGTCACCCTCTATGTCCCTAGAATTCCATAGCTCATACCTATTCCTACTGGAGGCACTCACCATTAATCCAAATACCCCATTCATGGGAATCTTTAACTGCCCCCCTATAGACTGGGAAACATACACTGCCTCAGACTTGCAGACACAATGACTCCTGGACTTCATTAACACAAATACCCTTGCCAGGTAGTGCACATACCCACCAGAAGTTCAAACATACTGGGCCTGGTACTCAACAATATAGGAGAGCACTAACCCCCCCACCCCCACCCCCCATCCCCAGTGTCAAGTCCTCATTGGTGAGGTCACATCAGAAAGCTGTAACCTTCAATATAAAAATGAACTTATTAACCCCAACAAATGATGTAATGACTAGGAACTATTCCAAAGCAAATTACATCCTATTAAGAGATAGTTTATCAAAATTCAGTGCCCTTCCCAACCCCAAGTTCACAGCAACTTATGTGGAATTGTTTAGAGAGACCCATGTAAATGGCTATATAGAGGCTACTGTACCTACTAGATGTTAGTCTGAAACAATCTCTAAAAGCAAACCATGCTGGTGGAATCCTAACTTTAATAAGGTATAAAACAAAAGGAAAAACATCATTGCTAAAATCAGGAAGAGCAACTCTAATAATGATAGGAGCTCTCTTATTAAATTAAACAGGAAACTAAGAGGATAATTAAGCCCAACAAGGCCAGTTACAACATTAACATAGCCTCTTAGGCTAAAGACAACCACAAGGCCTTCTACATCTATATCCAAAACCTCAAAGTCAGCATACAGCAATGTGCAGGACTGGTGTCAATGGTGCCAACTTCAATGAGCAGAGTGACATAGCAAATTTGCTGGCTGACAAATTCATCTCAAACTTCAACACCTACTCCCCTCTCACCTCCCCCCATGAAATATCTACTAGCATAACCCCCAACCCCTCAACTATTAATAGGGAACAGGTCCTGGTGGCACTTGTTAAGGTGAAAAACACAACCTCATTGAGCCCCAACAATATCCCAGGAAGTCTCCTAAATAGCTTGAAACATGACCCATCAGGACCACTTGAGACACTTTTCAACTATAGCCTCAAAACAGGCTTTGTATCATGAAAATGGGGGACGACAAAATAATCCCATCTCATAAGGGTGAACCATCAACTGACGCTGGAGACTACAGATCCATTACTCTGACTACTCTAATGTACAAAGCCATGGAATTAATTATCATGGAAATGATCAACAGAGATGTATACAACCTTCAGACACTGGGCCCAACCCATTTTGAATTTATAAAGAGAAGCTCATGTCTACTAAACTATGTGGACTTCTTTGAGAAGGTCACCAAGGCTTTGGCTAAGGAGTAAAGGTGCATACCACCTACCTGGACCTGGCTAAGGCATTTGATACAATACCCCACTTGGATATAGTTTACAGATTCACCGAACTGAGCATAAACCCCTACATAATTTACTGGACTGTTAGCTGGCTCACAGACAGGACTCAGGAAGTCAGGACTGGTAAGACCACCTCCATTAAGAGATCAGTCACCAGTGGGTACCTCAGGGCTCAGTGCTGGGACCACTCCTATTTGGCATCTACTTCTCGGAGGTAAAGGGTAATGTGAAGTACCTTTGGCTGACCAAGTTTGGAAATGACTGCAAACTAGGGTCTATCATAGATACCCCCAATGACACAAACATCTTATAAAAGAGTCTAACATGGGTAAATGACTGGTGACAAAGTCACTGATTAAAACTCAATGCCAAGAAATGCATTATAGGACCTTTTGGAAAAACTGCCACCCAGGATAATTATTCCATCATTAAGATACCCTTAAGACTTGACCTTGTAGTCAGGGATGTGGGAACATATGTAGACAGTAATCTGGTCTCTGAATAACATGAGGCCAAAGTAATAAGAAAATTATTCTATGTAGCCCAACTTATAAGTAAGGGCATAGTATTCAGGTCCAAGGAAGTCATAGCTCCACTTTATTTGGCCTTTATCAGACCCATCATTGAATATAATCCCCCCTTCTGCGAATAACTGACCAGACATATGCAACAGTTGGAATTCCCACAAAAGTTCTTTACCAGAAGAATTCTGGGTATAAGCACATTATTCAAAATGAATCTCCTTAAAGCCTTATCTCTATACTCGGTCTCCTACAAGTTAATGAGAGGCAATCAATGGCTGGCATACAAGGCAATGTCAAACCAGTTCTGAAGGACCTTTTGCACATCCACGAAATGAACAGCATCAGAACCACTAGATCCAAGGATTTAAATTTTGCTTGTGACATAAAGAAGACATTTTGGTGAGACAGATATGTGTCTCTGTGGATCCCTATGCTCTAGAACAGGCTCTAAATCTATGTGAAGCAGAATCAATCCCTAACCCTATGTAAGCATAACATTTACCAATGGGTGGGAAATCAGAAATTCACCCCAGGTCCAGCCTTCACGTCTCTGAAAGACAGAGGCAGACAGTAATGCCTAAACTAACATACCCCCCCCCCACATAACCTCTAGAAACTAACATGCATGATACATAGGGACACAAATGGGTTAGGATGCAAGGTTAGGCTTGGTGGTTGTTAGTCTAGTATATACATATGAACCTACAAACCTATAGCTTGCACCCATATGGTAATAAAGTCCCTACCTGGTGTCCATGAATGCATTAATTCAACAGTAAGGCTACAATTCCATTAAAAGCAAGGTAGTGTGCATTGCTCAGGGTCTCATTACCAATGTGACTGCAGAGCACCCTTGCAGTGCCAATGATTAATTACTATAGGTAGCATAAGAGTCATCTGTATTGTTGCTTCAAGCCTGTTGAGATTCCTAATGGGCCACCTAGTAGGCAAGTGCAAAGCACACTGGTGCACCTGTCACCCACATGTCTAAAACCACAGACAGTCTGCATACATCTCAGCCTCCCATGTCTCTATCCTCTCATGTGTCTTTAATGTGTTGCTGCTAATGCAGGATACCCTCTGGAGCTATGGTTAGTGACACCTGTGCAGAATCCACATTGCGTGGATAAACAGTAATATAACACAACCCATATCCAAAGCAGGACTGTAGTAGGGCATACATTCAGCCTGCAGGAATTCTGCTTCCTAGACATGCCTTGTGGGCACTACAGTATGCCCCTTCCACAGCCTGTTACCTGCTTGTAGCATGCTGCATGCTATACAACATAATCCCGAGGAATCATGTGGCTCAGATATCATTACTTTGCCCTCTACATCCACAAAATAAGGACCCATCACAACCTCCATCACAATATCATCCAGCAATAATACTGATGATGATGATGATGATGGACAGCAATTAGCACCCTCACCATGCCCTTCCATATGGCATCATTCAAGATATTTGGCAGTGCAGAAGAAGCACAGTGGTCACAAAAAGCAATATGAAGCATGCAGTGCGTTGTAAAGATTATGCTGGGTAGTACAATGGTTGAGTCACACCACACCATGCAGGAATGAGGGTGGTATAGGTCACAGCTGTCATCATTTTTATCATTTGCATAAGTGCCTAAGGACATACAGACATGTGGCATTTTACATACTAAGCAGGAGTTGCTGGGGATATAAGTCAATGGAGGCAGTGGCATAGGTCATGGGGTGGGAGTCATCATTCTCATAGATGATTTTGTCTGTTGACTGGGTGGAGGGGCCACTATGTGTCCATGCCTTGTGGCTACTGTAACTACAGGCAGTGGGGAGACACATAGTGCAGTGGGGTCCCTGTGATGAGTGGACATAGCTAGTCTAGAGGATGCCTTGGAGAGAGATGCGATGAAGCTGATGGAGCAGCAGGACCTGTAGTGGGCTGCACACAAAGTCCCCCCAGGTGGATCTGTGGCATGGCAGCTCAAAGCATGAGGTGATGTATTAGTATTACTCCAACAGTGGCAGGTGCAGACTATATTCCCTGTGATGGTGTTCTTATGTGACCCCCATGGGTATGCTCATGCCCCCGAACCAGATGGTTGCATTATCTGATACCTACATGGAGTTGGCTATGGATACAATGTGTCCCACAACAGACTGCAGGAGTCCAGTCATGGCATCATTTTTGTAATACATATTTTCCCAGAGGCTTTGGCAGTACTGTTTGACATCCTTCTGGAGACATGTAACTCATCTGTAGGTCCGAGTAGATAGCTAGGTCAGAGTAGATAGCTGTGGACTGTATCCTGATTATAGCCCTGCACATCTTTTGACTGAGGTAAAAGCCCCTGTATGTCTGGGGGCCAGATGTGATAGTGGCCTGTACCTTGAACCACTGAAAACCTGTTGTACAGTGGGTATCCTCACATCAGATGCTATATTCTGGTCTGCTGCCACAGGCCCAGAGGTAGCAGTGGCAGTGCTGTCAGTCACAGGGTGAGTCCATCTTTGGCAGGAACGGTGTGCTGCATACTGCCCCTTTTCTAAGGCACCATGTGTACTGTGCCACCTTGGGAAATGGCTAAGGGCATCCAGTGTGCCTTGGGACTCTGATTCAGTATGCATGCTGGTGTCATTGCCCAGACTTGTGCAGGTGCTGACCTCAGCCTATTCTCCAGGTCCAGCCTCTACAGGTGTCACTGTAGCAGTGTTCTATCCTGTGAATACACACTATATGAAATAATGGAGTAACAGTACCAGCTCCCCTACAAACTGTGATATCATATAGCATGCAAATAGCAGTTGAATGCATACTGGCAAGTTTCCTGTTATTGTATTCCTCATGTCAGAATACCTGAAGTACTTAGGGAGTACAGGGGCAATGGTCAGTGTTTGGTTTCTGATGTCAGTATGGGAAAGGTCACAACATATTCATTATGACTACTGACCAGGCTAATAGCCATGGGAGATTAGTGATTCTGGCCCATCCCAGAACCTGTGTTCATGCCACCCATTATGATGCCCTTTCCTTCATTGCCTCTATACGTGGATGCCAAGAATGTCTCTTCATCTGTGAGCATTACAGTGTGAGATACCCTCACCCCTGCTCCCCCCCAGGTTCATCCCTTTCTACTACTATGTTGGGTGTCTTCTTTAAGGTCTGCCTTATTATGTCATTGATATGCTTTCAGAATGTTATACAGATACTCAACCTATAGCATTGATATTGTAGATTAAATGATTATGTAGAGGCTGGCAGGCACCCTGTCTCCCAAACAGGCATTGCCCATGGTTCATAAGTAACTGTAGCAGGTCTTATTTCTTAGCAGTGTTGAATATGTTTAATCTTTGCCATCCTGCATGGAAGACATACATGAATCTGAGAACAGAGTGTACCAAATTAGTAGGTATGTGATGTGTGGGTACAGTGAAGTAGCATAGACACACACATGTGGCCTGGCTGTTCACATGACAGAATGGGGCAAGGATAGGTAGATGATGGGAAGCACAAATACGCTGGACAGTGGGGTATCCCAGTGATTAGCAAAATGTGTAGTAAAAGGGGTGGACCTCTGCAGGGATACACCTAGGTAAATAACACACAGAAGTCCACTGGGAGCTGTAAGGGATAGGGGACATCTGCAACAGCAGATATGCATGTTGAAAGGGGCATATAGTGGCATAGAGGCAGGGCTAGGATGCCAGGAACAATGAATGTGGATGTCCACAGCATGTCTACCAGTGGCAGATAAACACATCAGGTGAGCAGTCCTTAGTTTGTGCACAGCTGTAAATTGCAAGCCAATACAGTCCTGACCAGTATTGCTACCACATGTCCAGTAATGTCACCATTGTCTACTCCCAAGAATGAGTGCATGGGTATACTACAGTGAAGTAAGATGGTCTTTGGCAGACTGGAGGAGATGGCAGTCCTTGTGTGTGCTGCCATCATAGAGATACCATTACATGCCTACAGGCAAATAGACTACTTACTCTATAGTTGCACGTATATGTTACAGACAAGCATAATATTGAATACTAGTGTTACCTTACATGCATTTCTGTTAAAAAGGATATTCACAAGCTGATAGTCACATTGATATGACACTGCTGCAGTATCACTGTCACAGCTCTGTAGATCACTGTCTATCTCCTCTGGGCTTTATCCTGTGGAATTACTGTTTCTCTGCTATCAGATATTGCTTAAAGCTGCTCAACTACATCCTTGCTGATTGTTTTGGCATCTAAAATGATGTATTGGTCATAAATATCATTAATAGATACTAGTTTGTGCCATATATATGCTAATGAGGCCAAATTCCACCAGTGTCTATGAATCGCTATTTTTCACAGAAGTGCACCTGCAGCATAAGGTGTGCACATGTTCTAAAGTCTCTCACTGATGTGCAGTGCACACCCACTTAAACAGGCAGACTGTGAGTGGAAATGCATCATCCTGCTATGTCGCAGTGTTAAGATTTGCTAAAAATGAGTTCAAAATCCCATGTAGGGACTGACTCTCAGGTTGCCATTTTGATTTCCTGTAAATCTGTGTAAATGGCTGCTAATTCTAGTTCCTCATGGAGATTACCTCTTAGTGTGGTAAGATGAACAAAATAATGCTATTTACTATTTCACTAACACAGCCAGTTCAAGAAGCTGCTGTTGGGACCTTATGCAGCTACATTTTTTAAGGTGGATGCCTAGTATGACTTGGTGAATCAGTTGACAAGACCAGCCAGCATCACCCATACTGGAGAGCAGTGCAGGCACTGGTATGATGACCTGTGCCACCCTGAAGATCTCTAAGTGTGGGAAGAAGAAGTGAGGCAGGAATTTCCCAACTGACATAGTCAAGTGTTTGTCATTTCTAATGTGTGTCATGGTGACGTTAAGAACTTGTTTTTTTGTAATCTATAGGTCTCTTTCTATTAAGAATTGTTTCTTCTGACAAATTAGAATATACCAGGTCAGCTGCTTTGGGTGACTGCATGATGTATGTGCTGTTGTTGGCAGCTATAATGCTATGGCAGTGGATGGGTTATGGACACCATTTCATGCACCTGCTTCATTGTGTCTGCATGTGGCAGTGTAGATTGCTGATTGTTGTCCTCTCTGTGGCACCATGTCTGCTTTTGCTTGCTTGCACATATCTGTGAAGCTGCAGTCTTGTACTGTAACCTGCATCACAGTCATACTTGCAATTGATACGTGCTGACTTGCACATCTCTTTTATCTTTTGGTTCAGGCAGAGTGAGAGGACGAGACTGCCAGCTGTCACAAAAAGCAGCAGAGACTTATGGCTCAGTGAGGTTAGTGGCATCCTATTTCCACACTTGTAACTATGTATGGTGTACTAGCTGTGGATCCTCACACTAATGGTATTCTTCCCTATGTGTCTCTCATCTGCAGGTCACAGTGGTCTATCTGAGCCACAAGTTTATCAACCACTGCCCAATGCTGCTGTTGCTAAGGATGTTGCTGATGTGGGTGAGTAAGGTTGGTGGGGTTTGCTGGGGAGGCATTCCAGCCCATTCCAGGTATGTAGTCTGCCCCAATCACTTTTTTGCTATATGGCCAAAGGTGGATCATTTGATGGAGGTGGCAATTGACTGGGTGATGGCATGCTGGGTCGTCATGCATTGAACCCTCCTGCAATGGGTTTCAGAGTCCCTGACCCAGCTGACTGATGCTTTTAGGCCACCAGAAGTAGTGCAATCTGTATTACTGGCCACGAAGACTCCATATTTCCATCTACTGGGATCCCAGTGATGTCCCTTTGAGCCAGTCAGTAGCTGCTGTGCTGCTTGTACTCCACTCCATCTCTAGCCAGCTCTCCACTGTCTGTTTGTTTGTGTGTATCCTATGTCTTCCTCCTTGTGTATACACATGTGGTCCTGTTCAACTGCACTCTTTCATGTGTGTTTTCATGCCTCCACTACTGGTCCTCCCTCCTTTCCTACCCTTTGTGTTTTTCACCCTCTCCTCTGCCCTTCTGTCACAATATGCATAGAATAGTTGCTTTTCCCGACAAAAAATGGTCCCTGCTTTCCTCCACCCTTTCTTTCTCTTACCACTGATTATGTGCTAACCAAGTGAAGTAAAAAAAAAACCTCCAAAAGCCCTGTTGTTGCCCCTATAAGCATTGCTATACTGTGCTTCTGTGTGTGTTTCTCTGCTTGCTATATCCTTTCTTCCTACATTCCTGTACTCCCATTATCACTCCTTTGATAGAACCAGTAAGGCATCCAGCTTGCTGGTTTTTCACATCTGCTATGTGTTCTTTCTTTGAAGGGCACATCAGCAGCAGCTTGTTACTACTGGCAGATATTTACACTTCCAGCAATGAGACACGAGACTGCTGCTACCTTGCTTTTTTATATGCCAGTCTACTTCTTTTGCAATATTTCCCTTCTGTATTATCTGCCTCCTTGAAGGGCAGCGATCTGCCTATTCACAGAATATGTTCCTGCTTACTTATTCATATTTATTTTGCACTGCAGTGTATTGTATGTGGTGCAAGTTGTCCATTGCTCAGAAGCACATCTGTTTAATTCCCAAGCTTAGAATTTGCAAAGAATATTTAGTCATACTTGGCAAGTGCACTGAATCTAATGTCTTCAAAGCAATGTTGAGTTACCCTGGTAATATAGCTGACAGGTAACCTACTGAAGGATGAAGACTGAATGCTCCAGCTTCAATTGCCCGTGGTTCAATCTGCCGACAAGCAGAGTTTCTTCATAGGACATCACTGTCAGTGAGTTGTGCTGGCAGGTGTTGCCCTTTTTGGGGGGAATTTCTCCCTTCTTTGAGTTATTGTAACTGTGGAGTTGGTATGTATAAGTTGAGGGGAGTAGTGGGCTTGCTCCCCAGTTCAGAGAATGCAAGGATACCGACCTTTGGTGCATTTGCTTAAGTCCACTCATAGTGGAAGTGTTGCTGACTGCCCCTAAGAACTGCCTCTCACTGCACAGGCCTTCCTCAGTCTGTTCTTTGTACCTAATTGTAATTACATGGACCTTGACGTTATAATAATAAGTTAACTATGGTATGGGTAGTGAACCTCCTTTGAGAGGGAATGACAGTTAAAGCCGTTAACATATTTTATGTTTCTTTATTATACTTTTAGATGCCTTCTATTTCTTCAGAGCTTTTGGTAAAATTATTTTCCAGCAAATGTGTTCCAATCATTTAAGTCTTACAATCAAATATTTTTGATCATTTCTTTTACAGGGAAATATGATTCAAGACAATGAAGTGTCTCTGTTTCATGGGTATACAGGGAAAGTACATCTCAAAATTGACTGCCTTTTCCCCATCTTTTCTGCTGAATATCACATGGTTCACTATTTAAAAAATATTGTCTCTGGATGACCATATTCAATTGGCAGGTAGGTATGAAAACAGAAATAGTATTGGCATGTGTAAAATATCAAAGTATTACAAACAAGTGCCTGATATACATGCTCTAAAATGTCTGTGCGTGATTTGTGTACCGAAGCATTGTACAGGTCTTACTTTTTACTGCACTGAGAGATAGATAAGGAATATTACTAATAATGCCGCATATGATTATGAGACTGTTAAATTGGCTGTTTTAACATTGTTTTCTGAGGTTTGCAGGCATTGTACCCTGTTACTGAGACTTTGTGGGATTGTCGGTTGTGCTTGATCTAACCATGTGATGCATTTGGTACCCATGGTTTCTACAAGCACAACAGAGCACCCCGCTGCTTGCATCAGAACTATTAATGAAGGTACAACATGGAAAACTGATTGGAATAGTACTGTGTACACGGAAGCTACCTGACAGCACTTACAAAAGTGAATGCTTGCATTGTTAAAGGATGCTGTGTTATCTTCTGTATAATTAATGGCAGGTAATTATTTGTAGAATCTTTCTCATTTATTTTTAATGGTCATGCCTGCTGCATCTACAAGAGACATTTTCAGGTTCATACCAGACAGATAGGGTAACAGTAAAATGAAAATGCAGTAATACCATGCAAACAGAATCAGTCACTGGCATAATTTTCCATGTGGACAGCACTGAGAAAATTCCAAGTGTACAGATGCAGTCTTGCCAAATATCTGAGCAAATGAAATTGTGATCTCATAATGTTTTAAAGAGCCTGCAGGTAAAGCAAGCAGGACTCATTACTTGTAAGACAGTGAAAGCAATGACTGCGAGAAGCTCAGAGTCGCTGCCACTGTGACTTGTTTCAGAATGGAAAGAAAATGTAATAGTGCACAAAGACTGTTTGAAATAATCAAAATGCAGTTTCCTGCATACTGGTAATCAGTCAGTCCTTGTAAAACAACAGTCAGTGCCATTCTTTCCTCATCTGTCTCACGGTTTAGGTAATTCTCCTACCCTATTTTAAACCTCCTAGATCTTCACAGTGGTACCTAATGCAAACTATCAGTCTTTGGGGGAAAAATAAGACTTCTTTTTTGTAAACGTGCAACTCCCCCTTCTTCAAAATATTCTTTCCTAACATCTGTGTCAATTGGTAAGTGAGGGGGATGGGCGGCCGCGGTGTGCAGCGGTTAGCGTTGCCGCCTCACAGCAGGAGGTTCTCTGGTTCGATCCTTGGCTGGCGTGCCTTCTGTGTGGAGTCTGCATGTCCTCTCTGTGGTCGCGTGGGTTTCGTCCGGGTGCTCCAGTTTCCTCCCAAAGACATGCTGTAGGTGGATTGGACACTCTAAATTGGCCCTAAGCGTGAATGCGTGGATGTGTGTGCCTTCTGTGGAAGGTTGGAGGCCGGGCTGGAAACTCGACATCGTAAAGCTCCACTGCCAGTCATGAGCGGACAGGTGATCTGCTGTGGTAACCCCTAACCGAGGAAAGCTGAAAAAAGAAGAAGAAGGTAAGTGAGGGGGATCCAGCAGTTGTAAGGATTTCACTAATGGTGAATTCAACTTTGTCACTGGAGGTAGTTATGGTGTTATAAAACAGAAGTGTTGATGGTGAAAAGTTCACAATTACTGGAGCTGCATTCCCTCACACTGCTTCACCAGTGTTAAGGGGATCTTGGAACACTGACCATGAGAAACCTTTACAGCTTATTTTGTATCCCTCTCTCTTGGGATGAACTGACAAAGCTAATGATAAAACGTAGTGACTGCGAGGAGGATCATGGCTTTGTAGTCCTTACCTTGGCTGTTCTAGGTAATGGTGAGATGTCACTGACTCAGGTGCAATAGGTAACTGCTGTATCCCCTGTGTCTCCCAGCAGCAGTACCTGTATTAAACAGCACAGAAGGGCTAAATATGGGTTGGTCACAGCTGCTGCATTTCCAATTTCTTTCAGGAGTCACTGCAGAGAATGCGGTAGCACTAAGTGTAGAGAGATGCTCAGACATTCTGCCTTATCCAAATGTTCCAGCAGCAGTCACTTTAGGCAGTGATGTCAGAGCATAGAATTTACGAGTGCTTACAGGTATTGAAGTGTCGGAGTTTCCCAGCAAAGAATCACTGTAATGAATATGCAGTTCTGTATGTGTGTGGAGGGGGGAGGGCTTCACCAATGAATCTCATATAGGAGTTATCAGTAAATGTTATTAGCTTAGGAACTGATGACCTTGCAGTTGAAGCTGTGCAATCTTCTTCTCAGAACGATTTTAGAAGTGTTGAAAAAATAAATATCTTGAAAAAAATAAAACACAATGAATTTCCAATATTTTCAAGAGATGTTTTACCAAGAAAAAAATCTCTTGAGTTAAACTGAAATGCTGACGAAATGAAATGGAATATTATTAAATGAATTCTCCAGAATGACTCTAAACTCAGAATATGACAGAGTTTTATCCCTTCATTGGCTCAGTCATAGCTGTAAAATGTTTTATTTACCAAAGTGTATGCAAAGTCATGCAGGCAAATGCACCCTGTTGTGACATTGTGCTGGTGATTCATACTGATGAGCAGCAAATGCAGCTGATATTTTCTGTTGAAGTAACAGTGTTCATGAGGAGAAAATGTGTTTGTTAAGCTGAAATGATGCCAGCCTTTTAATCCTTATTTGCCATGCATTATGTTATACTAGGCTAATGTATTCCTGCTTCTGCCTAGGAAACAGTAGCTAATCTACACATAATTTTGGAACTGCTCTCTTTGCAGCACCTACAATGTAGTAACAGCTGCTAGCTTCTGGAAATGCCATCCAGATTCATTATTATGCATTATTTCTACATTTGGAGTTGCCCCTTCCTTGTTTATTCTTGTACCTTTGCCTACACATTTCACTGACAGTTTTAGTATATTATTGTTATGTGTAATTGCAAATGTGAAGACTTCTTGTTTCATATGAACAAATGCCCACAGTAAACAGCTGGTATGCTTCTTGTATGTTGCATTCAATGAAATAGCTTCCCTATTACCTTGGGATGATGACTCATAAACTACTTGTTTTGTTACTTGTATTTCTAATCCTGTTTTCCTGTCAAAACTGTAATCTAAATCTAAGAAATTCCTTTTTAATTCTAAATCGCAGTTATTTTTAAAAGTGAATTCAAGCATTCATTTGAGCTGTGTTACTAGACTCATAATAACTAATAGAGACAGTATATCGAGGATGCTAATTGTGCTCATATGTGCTGTAATTTTGCTTTACAAACACTTTGACTGCAATAAACACAGATATGAACAAG
The DNA here is from genome assembly GCF_019279795.1 of Protopterus annectens. Taxonomy (NCBI): domain Eukaryota; kingdom Metazoa; phylum Chordata; order Ceratodontiformes; family Protopteridae; genus Protopterus; species Protopterus annectens. Next base: position 1,284,553,538 of record NC_056743.1, read on the forward strand.
ACAGTAATACATTTAATATGGTCAGGCAATCCAGGTTTGTTCCAGCAAGTCAATTAAAAGCTACATTTTTGGAAGGCAATTATGAGAGAAAATGAAATGTCAGTACAAAGGTTCATGGTGTTAGGAGATTGCTGTGAGCAAAGTACAGACACTCGTTATAGAGAACAATCCACTTGTATTAATTTGGACTGTATTATGTAGGAAACCACTGGAGTAACCATTCTATACTGGCCTTTTGCTTATATTTCATTTTCAGTTGTTATTTATTCCAGATTTATTCCAATTTTAACTTAATTGTAGTGCTGGAAAACTTCATAACACCATATTTTGAATATGATATTTTGTTACTATTTCATTTTATCTTTCATAACAAAATGGTTGCATGGTAGGGCTGCCACCTTTTCAAATGTCCAAAGTGGGACATTTTTGTAGAAACCTCAGATTTTGCAGAGCAAAACATACCCATGGCCAGCACAAAGGACACAACTTCACTTTTTTTGCCTAAATAAAAGCCTATTATTGTAGCATTTTAGTTACTTATTCTGTTTCTTAAAATATTTAGATGTTTCATATATAAAATAGCTGTTTTATGCAACTATTAAAAAAATATAGGAATTTTTTTGTCCTAAAATGTCAGGACATTTGCCATTTTTTTCAATTTTTTTGCAGGACACAACTGGCCAAAGAGGGACTGTCCCTCGCAAAGTGGGACAGCTGGTAACCCTATTGCATGGACACAGCCATTTATGTTCCTGCCTGGCAAAAGTAATGAGGCAGCAATGGCAAAGTAGTGTGTAAAGGTAGTTTAACAGAATATTATGGGTATGATATAACAAACTAACCTGGATCTTTTTGCAGGATCCAAAATGTAGTAAAAGCTGCTAGCATCTGAAAACACCATTCAAATCCATAATTACACATTATTTCTACGTTTGGAATTTCCTCTTCATTGATTATTCTTTTGCCTTTGCTTACCCAAAATAGGGAAAAACGGGTTGATGATGACGATGATGATGATGATGATGCCACTCTGGTAGTGTACAGATGATGATGATGATGATGATGATGATGATGATGATGATGCCACTCTGGTAGTGTACAGATGATGACGATGATGATGATGATGATGATGCCACTCTGGTAGTGTACAGATGATGACGATGTTGATGATGATGATGATGCCACTCTGGTAGTGTACAGATGATGACGATGATGATGATGATGATGATGATGCCACTCTGGTAGTGTACAGATGATGACGACGATGATGATGATGATGATGCCACTCTGGTAGTGTACAGACGATGACGATGATGACGATGATGATGATGCCACTCTGGCAGTGTACAGATGATGACGATGATGATGATGATGATAATGATGCCACTCTGGTAGTGTACAGGGATAAAGCCCTGACTGACTACAACCATACCGATCTGGGTTTGATTAGCAGCTTGGGCAACTGACAAAGTGGAAGGGAGGAATGGCTGTTACCAACTCTTGTTGGATGGGTGGACCTATTGGCATCTCCTGTGTTGATCCTTGCTGGAAGCAGAAATCACTGGTAGAATGTCTTGAACAGGGGAATAGGGTGGAGACATGGCTGACCACTGCTGAGGTGGGGGAATATGCTACATGTCTTCACTGCACGCCTGCTCCTCAGGCATTCCATTGGGTCCAAAAGGTGGGGAGGAGTAAAATGAGTAAGCCGCAAAGCAAAAAAAAAAAACATGGCTGGATGAATGACAGAATGTCCTTTAGTTCCTTGCTGACCCTGGTGAAATTTCTGGGGATTGAACTGGGATAAATTGGTGTGGTGGCAGACCCAGCAAGGATGAGGGACACAGAAACTGCTGCCAATGTGAAGGAAGAAGAGCAAAAACAGAGCAAAAAAATATGTTTCCATTGTTCTGAGTGAAAAAAAGCTTTTAGAATCACTGAAATTTTTGCATACTTAATACCTTGTAGTTTTTCTTCAATGAAACGTGATTGGATAAAGACAGTGTAGTTCAAAAGAAAATAAAAACTAAAGTAGTTTAAACCACTGAAAAGTATACTTCCCAAACATCTTATTTATTATTTATTTTATTTTAAAATTCCTATCTTGTATACCCATCACAATATATACATTCTTTATCCATATCTATAGTCCGATAAGTAGGAATTGTTCATATAATTTTGTAGTATTTGTAAGATTTTTTTGATATGCAAGATCATATGCATACAAATATCGTAGTGTTTATTGTGTCTTTTTTAGTATGTAAATTAAGGGGTCTTGCAATATATTTTCCTTATAAGTATGGCTTAAAAAGTAGGAATTCTCCACATATTTATGCAGTATTAACAAGGTTCTTGTGATCTGCAAGATCGTATACACATGAACACTGTGGTGTTTTACTTTGTTTTCTTTAGTGTGCGAACTAAAGTGTCATGCACTAGGACCGAGGGGACAACTTTCAGAGTAGGATGCACTCTTTGTAGAGTATCTAAGACATGTGACGTTACATAGCGAATGGAGTGAGTTTTAGCTAGTAATGGAGTTGACAACATGTCAAGGTCTTTTTTAGTGAAGTTTACCCCGTGGATGGAATTATGAGCAAAGACTCACTTCTTTTAGAAATCTGGACAATTAAGGTATGGAATTCTTATGCATATGTTTTATAAGACTATGAGTATTGTGGAAACATCCGTTTATATAATCAAGAGTAAGCAAGTGTTGTAGACTGCAAGGGAATAATGTACGTTTTGAAGTTAGCGTTTTTGTCAAGCAACCCTAATGAACAGCATTTTTGCAGTATGTTTCTACAGTCTTCATTTTCAATGACTATCTGAATTTTGCTGTGTCTTGTCTTCCAACAAATTTTAGTAATGTTTTGTAATGTCATGTGCCGGTTTTTAGTAATGAAGTGTAGAAATAGTGTGTTTGTTTTTTAAATGTCATGATGAGCTGAATCTCATTAAGAGGTGATTAAGGTTTAGCTTAATGAGCCCGCCAAAAGCTGGTCTATTTATTTGCTCTAGCATTGTTTTATTATTGTATCTGATGAAGCATAGTTTAACTATGCGAAAGCGCTCATCCTTGTCCAAATAAAAGATTTTCTATATCTTTATCGTGGAAATGATTTTTTGAACTGTGACTACTTTGGAATTTGCCTATTCAAGAGTGTTATTCGTGGTGACTGTTCTCATTTTTTGCACTATACTTCCCAAACATCTTATTTATTATTTATTTTATTTTAAAATTGTTAACTGGGAATGTCCGACTGGTTATATGCCCATTTTCAGCGGAGGCCTGGGGAGAAAAGCTCCATATATTCAGACATATGATATTTACATAATATGAGTACAATCTAGCATATCAGATGAAAAAAGAAACAGTATAATTATAGTAAAGACACAGTTCAACAGGAGAAATGACCTATATGTCAGTATAATATCACAAGGAAGGCTCCATATATTCAGACAAGCAAAATTTCACATAATATACGAGTATAATCTAGCATTTCAGAGGAAAAAACAAACAGCGTATTTATAGCAAAGACACAGTCTGACAGGTAATGACATATGTCAGAGTATAACAACAATATAAGGTGCAAGACCAGCGTATTTATAGCAAAGACACAGTCTGACAGGTAATGACATATGTCAGAGTATAATAACAATATAAGGTGCAAGACATTTGACTAGTGGTATTATTTTCTCTCATAGAGAAAAGAGTAAACATCGTACTGCAATCATCTGCTAGTTAAAGGATATGAAATAGTAATGAAATACTGATAAACCTGTTGACAGCTAATAGTAGAGCTGGCAGGTAATTAGTGGTACAGGAGAAAGGGGAGGGGGGGTTAGTTGAGGTATGGACAAGGACATAGCCAGTGAGATTTAAGGTGTGCTTTAAGAGCATTTCTGAAAAGACTGCTGGAAGGGAGGGTAGTTATGGCAGTGGGAAGTGAGTTCCAGATTTTGGATATGGAGTAGGAGAATAGCGCTTCCCCTGCAGAGTTGTTGGGTTTGGTGACTTGGGGTATATTTTTGTTGCAGGAGCGAAGGGGTCTGGAGGACTGCTAGGGATGGAGAAGTGTATGAAGTGAGGGAATTTTAAGAGGGTGGTTTACAAGTTTATGAGCAAAGGTAAGTTGGGTTCGGTGTAGGAGTTGAGGGAGCTCAAGCCAGTCTAGGTTTCTAAGGGAACACAGTGGTGACTGCAGTGGGAGTCCCCTGATGCAAATTTTGCAATTTTATTGTAGCAGGCTTTGAGTTTCTTTAGGTCTGTTTGTCGAAGATTTATAAGTATGGGTGATGCATAGAATATTTACAGCTATGTCATGCTTTTCCACAGTTTTTGTGCTACAACAATTAATGATAATCATAACATCTCTTTTCCTGGAACTTAATGATTTAACTTTGTAGTAAAGTCATCCAGATGACCTGGAAACCTTTATATCTGGCTATAGACCATTCCACCAGACCACAAGGCCAGTACTCACAAGAACTGCTAAATTGTGCTGATGTTTGTCAAAGATACAGTCGACATCCAGACTGATACATGCCAGCTCCAAGCCTCTCCTCACTACAAAAGTCTATTAATAAACTCTACTTGGAAGAGTAAACACTACTGGCAGTAACTCCACTTATGTTGTGCTTGTTATGCTATGAAGAGTGTGTCTTGGTGGATTCTGGAAAACCATCACAATGAAATTGTTCTGCTAAAAGGCAGGTCAGTCAGTCAGCATCTCACCAAGTGCCATTATGTCTGTAACCAATACTCTTCAATTCTACAACTGATTTCAGATATAATACCAGTTTCTGCTGGACTTACTTCTGAATAGCCATCCAGACCACTCTAGAAATTAAAGAATTTTATCAGATGCCATAAGTTACTACTCCCCTGTATGGAGTAGCTGGCAAGTAAAGCCCTCCAGAATACCACTCACAAGCTTTGAACAAGCTCACTTCCAGCCATCAGTTACCAGTACCTCTTGTAGGGATTGAATTACCCAGATTAGATGCCTGTGTCTAGCCTACCAACTATAGACAATGTCTATAAATGCTTTTTACAGAAATTCCTAATTTTATTAAACAGGTATTATCTATTAATGAAGCTTAGGAGTAAATGCCACTTTTCTGCATGGATCATCTCAAATGTCAGTCTCTTCGGTCAGGCAAAGAATAGCTTACCCATTCCGATACTAATACTGCACTTCCTTTAAACCGGGGAGATTAGAAATAAATGCAAAGCAGACATCAATGCTGCAGCAAAGGAAATTCTTCTAAATACTCTGGTGTTGAACACTGCCAAACATAAAACCATTCTGGGGACATGGCAGCACTCTCATCAAGGCCAGTACTAAGTCTGGCACATCTCGAAGTCCACTGACAGTGCACACTCAATATTTTTTATTCAGACTCTACAGTCTTGGCCTAGGAACTCTCTCATGCTAACAGTTGGAACAGTATTTGTCTAACAGGAAGTTCCTTCCTAGAATTAGTCAGTCTCCATCTGTAGGGGAGTGCACAGTGCTGTACCTCAAGGGTCAAGAATGAACTATTGCTAATTAAAATTAATGACAAGGCATGTGTAAATTTGCAGATCACTCAGTATGCAGATAACATGGCTACAAGATCCTGCATTACTCAGGTAGAAGCTGAGATGCAATTAGGCCTTTCTTCATTGACATACTGGATCAAGCAAAGCTCCCTGTAGCAACATAATTTAAATTTAATGCCAATATACTTGTAAACAGAAATACTCAACCAATCCAATAAACTGTTTAATTATACTCTCCTAAGGTGTAGAGGTTATTCTTCAATCTTATTGTGTCAAGTACATCTTATTCAACTAATTTTCACCTTCTCAGGATAAATAAATGATGTTTTCAAAAATATGTGGAAAACAAAATGGGCACATTATGCCAGTTAAAGGACTTACTTCCCATGTCTACCACACTTACTGTAGCCAGAGCTACACACAACCCATCACTAATTTACTGTGGGATAATTTTACCATCCCCTCCAAAGGATAGTATTGATAAGCCTACCATTCAGATTTGCCTGATTGTATGCATTTATATATTAACTTATTGCATTTGTTAGCCAGAACAGAGACCTTTTCTAAGTCTCAGAGGGACTCTTCCTGTCCTAATGCAATGCACTTAATGGACTGGAGTGGCTTTCCTTACAAAGTCTTAAGCTTATCTCCACCTCTCATTTCCTTTTTATTTCACTAAATCCATCATCTTAGTGTTCAAGAATTACTCTAAGACTAAGTTCCAATTACTAAATGATAACCTGGCAAAATTTCAAGGCTCCATAAACTGTCACAACACTGCTGCCTACACGGACCTGTTCACAGAAATCATATACAAGCATGTTAACAGCTGCATGGAGGCAGTTGTAACCACCAGGAAGACGTATAGAACTAACTCAACAAACAAGTCACCCTGGTGGAATCACAACATCAATAGGCTGTATAACAAAAGTAAGAAAATCATGGCAAAGATTAGGAGCTGCATCCAACAGGATAAAAGCAATCTCATCAAACCAAACAAATATCTCAGAGGACAAATAAAGTCTACCAAAGCCAAATCTGAGATAAATTTGGCCTCCCAGGCCAAGGACAACCACAGGTCATTATTTAACTATGTCTGCAACCTCAAAGGCATTGGGGTCCGAATGAAGAGATGATAAATCAGCAAACAAAGGAGAGTAGTATTGTTGAAATTGAAATCATCCTCAAGTCTTGGTAAGTACCTTCATGAGCTGGACCCTGTTTTTTTTTTTTATAAAATCTCACCAAGGCGACACTGATACATAGACTGCATTTATATAGTACATATCATGGACAGAACTAAGTCAAAAACAAAAAAAAAAGATGGCAGGGTGCACAAGACCCAGGATAAAATAGTGCCCAATCCTGGTAGGTGCACTGGTGCCAGGACTGGGAAAAAATGACAGTGTAAAATCCTCAAGACACTGAAACATTTCTGCAATGGGACTAGGCCAGATCAAGGGGGAGGATGGTCCCCCTGTTGTAGGAAGAAATAGCAGTCCACAAAAAAATCACAAAAACTGATAGGCCAAAAAAGAGCCATAAAGACGATGGAGTGGGGTATTGAGGATGAAAAAGAAATTACGTATTATTATTATTATTATTATTATTATTATTATGCAAGAAGCCCATAATTTCCAGACAGAAGATATACAAAAAGATTAAGAGAGAAGTCAGAGGAAAGAAAAATACTTCCACAAGAAAAACTGCTAAACGCTTCAAATACAAATTTGTGTTCATTAATACAACAGATCCATGAAAAACACTATATAGACCAAGAAACCTTGTGCCATCTGGAAAAAGAAGCGACCAGGGAAGTGTGAAAATTTAAAGAACAACATTTAGAGATGTTTAAAGGGTATAAAAGAGAAATATGGATATGGGAAAGAAAGAGAGATCTGATATGGTGCAATATTTATGCAAAGGAGAAAGTCAAATTAATCAACACAAAAAAGGTAGCCCTAAAGATATTCAAAGAGAAATATAGGCAAAGACATCCAGATATGGAAAATTTCACAACAGAACAGAAGATTAGTCAAATAGAAGTTAAAAAATAGAAGGGAAGTTATGGAATATTTGCAACGTGAAGGATTCAGTGTAGAAAGTCTAACACAGGTTATATCACAGCATGATGGAACAACTAGTCCCCAAACTAATGAGAAACAAGAGGATCAGGAGACACCTGAAGAAGAAATATGGACATGGGAAAGAAAAAGAGAGTTAATATGGTGCAATATTGATTCAAAGGAGAAAGCAAAACTAATCAATGCAAAAAGAGCAGCACCATAACAAGATATTTGAAGAGAAATACAGGCAAAGGCATCTGGATATGGAACATTTTGCTATATAAAAAAATAAGAAAACAAAGAGGAAAAGTAGAAAAGAGGATTAGTAATGGAGAAGTTAAAGAAACAGAAACTCAGGTTATGGATTATCTGCAAAGTGAAGGATTTAGTGTAGAAAATTTAACTCAGATAGTAACATAACAGGATAGAGCAATGGACACCCAAATTGAGGAGAAACCAGTGGAGTATCTAATCATTTAACACATGAAGATACATTCAAGCCTCTTATTGGAAACCAGTACAAAGGTTCATTTGGAGCTATGCAACAAGGGAAAGAACAGGAAACTGTGGCAACGCTGATAAAGTCAATAATACCAGTGCTTGAAATATTTGTATGCATGTAATATTATGGAGTGATAGGCCAAGGAGTTCCCATATGAAAGAGCAACGGAATGACACGGTGAAACTGAAGAGAACATGTTACAGGAAGAAGCTATGAAACTTTCTGTAGAGTGCCTGCAGGAAATGGCAAACAAAGAATGTGTCCTCAGTTTAGAAGAAAATGATCTAAGAGAAGAGTTACTTGATTTAATAGATATGGAGAGATATATTAAGATCAATGAAAGAAATAGACTGCAGAAGGTCAATAAAACCCAAAAAGTTAGAAGTTTGATAAAACAAATGAACACAGTAACTAGGACTGTACATAGAGATTCATGTGATATAACAGAAGTAAATAAGATACATTACTGCAGCTAAATTAATAACAGATAAAGTCCTACCACAAGAACACAAGGTAGTAATGGAAAGGATGGGGAGAAATCGAATGCCATCATGGAAGTATCGAATAGAGAAAACTATAAAGCAATTAAGACAAGAAGTGTCACTGTTAGAAGAGTATAGAAGAGGGAACAGATCAACAAAAATACTCAGAAAGATAGATGGGATAAAAGCAATGTGCAGTATTATAATGGATCGGGATTTATCATGCACTATCACAAATAATAAACTAAAAATATCAGAACAGGCAAAAAAACTTACAAGATACACAGACAAATATAAAGGATAAGTACAAAATAAGCAATTTATTGATGACCCAAAAACTTTTTACAGAGAACTGGGAAACAAGGTAAAAGGAACTGAAAGACCACCAAAAAAAGAAGAAATAGATACATTTTGGAGAAGTATTTATGAAGATCTTGTGGAACATAACAAAGATGCTAAATGGATAGAAGAAGTAAAAGAAAGAATAAGACTTTCAAATGTTCAGGATATGAACTGGGATGAAGTAAAGGCCAGAGAGATTGAAACAAAGTTAGGAAAAGCATCTAATTAGAAAACCCCAGGCCCAGATGCAGTACCTAACTTCTGGGTAAATGTATTAACAGCTTTGCATGAAGATTTAGCCATTAGTAAGAACTATTTATAAGCATACCCGGAACAGACACCAGCCTGGCTAACAACAGGAAAAACAATGCTCCTACTTAAGAGTGAATCTGCAAAAATTATAGGCCAACAACTTGCCTTCCAACGACGTACAAACTATATACTGGAATTGATGCCAACAGAGTTTATAGTCATTTAGAAGAAAACTCAATTATGGCAACAGAACAAAGTGTAATCAAAGAAAGTCATATGGAACAAAGGATCTTTTGCTGTTAAATATAGTCATAGTGGAGAACTGCAAAAAGGGGAAGAATCTAAGTATGCATAGATAGACTACAAAAACATTTGACAGTATCCCACATTCATGGATAAAAGTGTGCTTAAATATGTGTAAGATACACCCTACAGTGATCGATTACATCACAGCGACAATGAAACAGTGGCAAACCACTTTGCAGTTAAGCCATGATAAAGGGCAAATTATTGTTCCAGGGATAAAAAATTCAAAGGACGATATTCCAGGGTGACTCTCTGTCACAGCTGCTCTTTTACCTTCCGCATAACCCATTAAGCTGTCTGGTTAACAGACTCGGTCATGGCTGTAATTTGGCTCCCAGAAAGAAACAAAGTGTAAAGGATTCTCATCTTCTGTTTGTCTGTGATATAAAACTGCATAGCTCATTAGATGAGGAACTGAAAACACAACTGCAAGTAGTCAAAACATTTTTCAGATGATATAAGAATGTTATCTGGTCTTGATAAATGTGAAAAAGCAACCTTTAAAGCGGGAAAGCTGCAGCACCAAGAAAGCATCAGTTTGGGACAAATATGTAATATAAAAGAACTTGAGCAAGAGGGAGTGTAACAACAGTTAGGAATTGATGAAGGATCAGCAATAAAACATGAACAAATGTGAATAAAGTTCAGTAAGGAATATTTTAGAAGACTTAAATTAATCCTGAAAACAGAGTTGACATCTAGGAACAAAGTTCAGACTATAAACCAATTTGCTCTTCCTGTTCTAACTTAGAGTTTGGAGTGATTGACTGGTCCCAAAACGTGCTGGAAAGATTAGACAAGAAAACAAGAAGAATGCTTCATGCTCATCAAATGATTTATAAAAATCAGTGAATACCAAAATTATATATTCCCAGTTGTGAAGGAGGCATGAGCCTCCTTGAAATTGATTACATGTATTGATATACAATCATGGGACTGCACACATATCTGTTGACCTCACAAGATCCAAACATAGTGAAAGTTTTGAAACATGAGGAGAATAAATCTAAAATGACTTTGCTTCCTAGTCTAGCAGAAGCATATCGGAGTCAAGCAGTAATGGAAGTCAAACCAGAAGTAGATAAAAATCAGGCATTAACTGAATGTGTCAAAAAAGAATATAAGGCGAAGGACCGGGTCTCTATTACAAGATCTAATGTTTAGGTGATTGAACACCTAAACATCGAACTTGTAATATCAAACCTAAAAATGTCGAACGTCACAGGGAAAGATGTCCATTGGCCATGACAATAAAAAAATAACTTTACACCCAAACTAAGAGGGGTGTTTCACCCCCCACACCCCCTGACATGGGGCCTGTGCCCCACACCCCTCTAACTAAATATACCAACTCCAAGATCCCTCTACAGTAGACAAAATGGCAAAATCCGGTGAACAACCAAGGGAAATCTTTCCCTGCGTTAAATCATCTGCCATTTTTTGCTTTTGATATTACACGTTCGACGTTTAGGTGTTTGATCACCTAAACATTCGATCTTGCAATACAGATCCGAAGGATCAGATGAGAAGGCAAGAAATGTGTAAAATGCATAAATATATTTGCAAGTATAGAAAACTGGAACAACGTTATGTTGATCATGATCGAACACAGGAATGGTTAAGGAGAGGCAAATTCAAACCAAAAGATGAAAGGTTAATATTGGTGGTCCAAGATAGTTGACTACATACATGTTGGTTACAAAGTCCATTGAACATGTGAGAGAACAGACAAATGCAGGTTTTGTAAAACAGAAGTGGAAACAGTTGCGCACCTTGTTGCTGGTTGTGACATACTAATAGCAGAAGGACTGTATACTGAAAGGCATAATAATGTGGCAAGACTGCTGATCTGGGGATTGTGCAAACATTATAATACTGAAGAAGTTGAAAAACATTGGAAACATGGGCCACAAAGCATCATAGAAAACAATGAAGTCTATATCACATGGAATTACCCATTACCAACAGTTCAAAAGATAGATGTGAGAAAACCAGATAAAGTGGTCCATGAAAAGAAGACAAAAGTAGCATTGATCATTGAAATTGCTACATCCAGTGACTACAGTGTCTTGTGTACAGAGACACAAAGTCATAAAATATTAGGATTTGCAGGCAGAACTGAAAGCAGTGTGTGGAAGAAAGATACCCAGACAGTTCCAATAGTAGTCGTAGGAGCAACGGATCTTATAAAAAAGAATCTATAATTGTATTTAGCTACATTACCAATACATGTAACTCCATACGAATTGCAGGAGTCATTACTGGGCACATTACAGGTGCTGAGAAGAGCACTTCTGGCTAACATCAAAGATTGAAACAATCTGCTGCTTAAACTCTAAGCTTTGGTCTGCTAAGACCTACATGAAATCAAATCAACTGGACGTATAAGTGAATTTAAGTAAATCTTTATCTGCACTTTTTTCAAATAATACAGCATTTAAATTGATTTGTTTGTGTTGCTTTGAATACTATCTAGCTGGAAGTTGTGGCTCTGTTTTTTCAATTAGTTCCTCACCCACCCTCCCTGCTTTTGTTTTGGTGTTAATCTTGGTGGCTTTGAAACTGCCCCCCTCTTGTAAAATTGCATTTGGATACTCCTCCTGGGCCCATCTTATTTGCTCACTCAATTAAAAAAAAAAAAAAAAACTTGCACTTTTTTCATCTGCTTTTACTGTATTTGTGTTTCTTCTTAATTTATTTTGCTTTTGCTTCATCTTAAAAGTACTCAATTGTATTTATTACTGCTTGGTGTAGCTATCATTCTAAGCCTTTTGGTTTATGCACTTGGGCTTCAGACCAGTTGTTTTACATTAAGAAGGTTTGTGGTCTGCACTGTTGTGGCAGGACAGGTAGCTTACACCCTTCTAAGTTGGGAACTGCGGATTGAGGGCTCAGTGTCTGTTATTCTAAAAGTGTATTAGTTCTGGTTTAAGCACTTGGGCTTCAGGCCAGTTATTTTACATTAAGAAGGTTCATAGTCTGCACTCTTGTGGGAGGAGAGGCTGGACTCTGCCCTTCTGAGCTGGGAATTTCTGTTTAAAGGCTTATAATGCCTGCATATTTGAACTATTTCTTATTGAAATTGGTGCACCTTGTTTGCTGTAGCATAGACTAGATCCAGGCCTGCTGAATCTAGCTTTGTTTGTATAACTTGAGCACTAATCCAGGCCTTCTTTTTTGGAGAAGGTTCCCCTGCACCCCAGTGGCAGGAGTGTGCAGGGCTCAGTTTTGAGATTCTATTACTGGTTAATTGGGTAATTTGTTTAAAAGCCTTTTCTGATTGCTTGTAGTCATCTAAAGCTGTTTTAAGTGTATTTTTTACTGTTTGTAGTCGTTTAAAGCTGTTTTAAGTGTATTTTTACTGTTTTTGCTTTATCTTTTCAAAAAAAAAAATTCCTTGTTTCCCACCTTTCTAAGCTAGTATAGTCCAGTTTTCAGGCTAAGTGCTGAATTTAGGGTTGTTACAATTTTCTGAATTGCCCATACCTTACTTAGATAGAGGGAGGTTTCTCTGCTCACCTGTGAGAGAGGGAACTTTGAACTGCCATTTGTCCCTGGAGGAGTGGTTCCACCCCAGAAGTTAGTAGCTTGTGGGCCATTTGGGGCTAATTTCTATCTCTTTCATTTCCCTGCTGTAAAAAATGCGTTTGCACAGTTTTGCATGTCCGGGCAGTGCTGGTTAGCTAGGGATAACTTTATCACGGCTCCACCAAGTCTCCTCTTCAGATTTTCCCTTGAAAGTAGTCTAACTTTCAACCTAAGCACTTAAAAAGCATCCTACAGACCAGCATTTGCTCAGACCTAATAGCAAGCGCTAATACACCCCGAAACCTGATTGCCCAGCAGGGCAATGCTCATTATTCACTTCTCACCAACCAAGCGACTAAGCAGCTCACCCTACTATTCAGACTTGACCAAAGGGCAATTTCAGGTATACTCTCCAGTCCAGCTGGTGAACCTGGGTATCCTGAGGCAATGTTACAACTGCCTCATGTACACAGACAACCCTCTCCTTCTACCAGAAAACATTAACATATGCGAGAGATGCAATTATATAGCTAAATTGGAGGCTAAGCTCTCTCCACCCAAGACTGGAACAAGCAGTCATGAGGCGAAGGCTAACACTTGCACCACACATCCAGCCTCACATAGACATACTAAACCAGCACTGGCAAAAAATACACATACATACACAAAATCATACTCGGAGGCTCTAAATAAAAACCTGCAAAAGCATCACAGACCTCCAAAGCAGACACCGAAAAAACCTGCACCTCCCGTAACAACCCAGACAACACATAAAACACAAAATCAGTGTGCCGCACAATCACAGCCCTTAAGGTGAAATAACATACCTAACACACTAGTAATAGGTGACTCTATAGTCAGGCACACTGATGTCCCACTCACTAGGCTGGACAAGGAGAAGGTTACTGTTATCTGCCTATCAGGAGCCAGAATCCGCCACATAACACAAGCACTCAGGTCACTCCAGAATAAGTACAAATATGTCTCTGTCACTGTTCATGTTGGTGTGAATGACCTGAGACATACCTCCCTGGACTACATGAAAAGAGACATGGAAAACCTGTCTGATCATGTAGCCCAGGCAGGTATGACCCTGACCCTGAGTAGCATCTTGCCCTCACCAAGAATGATACCGCAGTATAAAGAAAAAATGATTAATTTCAACAATTGGCTAAGCTTCTGGTGTCATTTAAAGGGGATCCAGTGTCTGTCAGCCTGGGACGACATGCTCGACAGGCCTTGTTGCTTCACAAGAGACGGCTTGCACCTGTCACCCCTAGGATTTCGAATATTGGCCAAGGCTCTTGCTGCCCCCATAATGCCTTTTTTAGGCAAGGCTCAAAAGTCAAACCCACCACCGTAAACAGCACAAATAAAAAATGAGGGTTATGCTACTCAATGCCAGGAGTTTAAATCTCAAAATGCATGCACTCAAAGCACTCCTCAGTATGGAGAACATCGATATCTGTGCAGTAACTAAAACCTGGTTCAAGGCTCCACAGTGCACCCCAGCACTACTGGGCTACAACTCATAACACACATTTCAGCCACAGAACATGGACTGAAACACAAAAGGAGAGGGTGTATCCATATTCATCAAGGATACCTACACCTCCAGGTTAGTGGCACAGCATGATACCTCCGAGATCATCCATGTGCAACTAACATCAGGCAAATCTGCAATGCAAATTGTGGCCTGCTACAGATCACCCTCCATGACCCAAGACCACTACTCCACCTTTCTGGAGACACTGGAAAACATGAAGGTCCTATCGAACACCCTGATATTGGGCAATTTCAATTACCCTACCATTAACTGGGAAAACTACTCAAGTACAAACTCCCAGGTCCAGCGCTTCCTGGAGTTTAGCAGCTCAAATGCCCTGGATCAGCTTGTAAACTCCCCTACCAGAGGTGAAAACATACTGGACCTGGTCATCACCAACATGGGCGACAAGTGTTCCACACCAGAGGTCAACCCATCACTGGTTAGATCAGACCATAAACTAATCACTCTGGATGTCCACACCCCACCACCACCCCCAACTAAGGAAAGCACAGTAAAAAACTTTTCTAAAGCAAACTTTATCTTACTAAAGACAGAGGTGGTACATTTCACAGCCCCCACACTAAAGGATAATGCTGCCCAAGATGCAAAAAGCTTTACAAATGCACTCTATGAGAACCTACAAGGATGCATGGATCGTGCCATCCCTAGCAAAACAAAGACTCACTCACCTAAGAGAAGGAAACCAATCTAGTGGACCCTTGCCATAAATAGGCTATACAATAGAAGGAGGAGGAAACTAGTTCAGGAAAAAAGCAAATCCCAAGAAGGAAAGACATCCTTGATCAGTATCAGTAAGAAACTAAGGTCCCTCATAAAATCCTCCAAGAATAACTTCAAAAGAAAAATAGCCAAGGAATTGAAAGATGACCACAAAGCCTTCTTTAGCTAGGTCAAGAATCTAAGTGGCAACTCACAGATATGCTCTGAGCTAGTGTAAAATAGCACAAAATATACTGAACCCACTGATATTGCTAACATCCTGGCAGATAGATTCAGTGCAAACTTCATCCCCCTCCCACCCCCAAAAGGGCCCACAACAATACCGGAAAAGTGTAGTGCCCCAGAAATCACAGACGCACAGGTGAAAACAGCCCTTTCAAAAGCCAAAAGCACAGCATCAATGGGGCCAGATGGTGTGCCAGGCTGCTTCTTGCAAGAACTACAGAATGAACTAACCCCCCACCTAAACACACTGTTCAACCTCAGCCTCTCCACAGGCTACGTGCCCATAGAATGGTGCACAGCAACGGTTATTCCGCTCCACAAAGGAGGGGCCACAACTGACCCTGGTAACTATTGCCCCATAAGCCTGACTAGCTTGATCTTCAAGGCTATAGAGTGCATCATCATGGAACTTAACAAAGACATTGGGAACCTCCAAACACTTGACCCGACCCGTTTTGGCTTTGTTAAGGGCAGATCATGCCTACTAAACCTGGTTGACTTTTTTCGAGACAGTCACCAATGCCATAGATGAGGGGAAGGTAGTTCACACAGCCTACCTTGACCTCACCAATGCTTTTGACACCATTCCCCACTCAGGAATTATAGAAAAACTCATCAGCCTGAACATAAACCCCTATGTCACGAGATGGGTTGCCAATTGGCTTACAGACAGAACTCACACGGAAAGAATAGTGGGCTCCAGGTCCGACTCTAAACTAGTCACAAGTGGTGTCCCACAAGACTCTGTCCTGGGACCCCTACTGTTCAGCATATACTTCTCAGAAGTACAGGCAAACACAGGAGGACTATGGCTAACCAAGTTCACCGATGACTGCAAACTGGGAGCCATAATTGACTCACAAGCTGACACAGACATTCTCCAAAAGGGCCTTACTGAGATGGACACCTGGTGTCAAAGTCATGGTCTCAAGCTAAATGCCAAAAAACGCATAGTCATCCCGACTGGGAAAAACAAAACACCCATGAATTACCACATAGGTGGCAGCCCCCTTAATACAGAAGAGGTAATAACAGATCTGGGGACCCAGGTAGACAGTAATCTCTCCTTTGACAATCATATTGCCAAAGTAGTTAGGAAATCCTTCTATGTAGCCCATCTAATTACTAAATGGCTTGCATCTAGAAATAAAGAGGTTATAGTGCTCCTCTACTCATCACTCATCAGACCCATCATAGAGTACAATCCCCAGTTTGGTATGTACCTCATAAGACACTTCCAACAGCTGGAAAGACCACAAAAGTACCTCACCAAGAGGATTACTGGTCTCAAACATATGTCCTATGCAGCCCAATTGGAAAAACTCCAGCTGTACTAAGTGGCATATTGCTTACTCAGAGGTAATCTCTGCCTGACCTACAAAGCCATGTCCAACTCAGAATTGATGGACATGCTCCACCTAAAGAAATCCAAGTCACTGCGAGCCACTCGCTCTAGTGAGCTAAACCTCACCACAACAATAAATAGAACATGCTGGAGGGATAGATTCCTGTCACAGAGACTCCCCATGCTTTGGAACAAAATTCCTAACTTCATTAGGCAGAGCCCCTCACTAACACTCTTTAAGAGAAACCTTGACGAGTGGATGGGTAACAGAAAATACACCCCTGGGATCACTTCATTGGCTCTTCTTGACAGAGGCCCAGTTAATTAATCAATGGGATGGCGAAAGCTGACACACTCTGGCCAGGCTTATAATTGCCCTCGGG
Source organism: Protopterus annectens (assembly GCF_019279795.1). Taxonomy (NCBI): domain Eukaryota; kingdom Metazoa; phylum Chordata; order Ceratodontiformes; family Protopteridae; genus Protopterus; species Protopterus annectens. Next base: position 1,284,570,807 of record NC_056743.1, read on the forward strand.
CAGATAGCCTAGTACCTACCTATGAACCTAATACTAATTTCATGAACTTTAATTATACTTTGACTTAGGAATGGGGTTAATTCCCATCATAGTATTAGAAACTCAAAAGATTTGGAGAAATTAAAAAGAGAAAATCCAAAAGATATAGCAAACCTACTGGATGACAAATTCAGCTCCAGCTTTACCTCTCTCTCCCCTTCAAGCTTTCTTTAGGAAATACCATCAAATATAACTCCCCCTACTCTCTCTAGGGAACAGGTCCTTAATGCTCTGTCTAAGGCTAAGAACGCTATATCAACAAGCCTAGACAATATTCCAGGATACTTTCTAAAGAGCATAAAACATTACCTATCAGACCCTTTGGAATTGCTGATTAACTGCAGCCTCCAAACAGGCTTCTTGCCACATAGGTTCATAGGTTGGTACTAGGCTATCAGCCCTAGAGCCTATACAAGCCTAGCCATAACAATTCCCTGGCTATTTCCTCCCACATTATTTACTTTCCTGGACCCCTGTCTAGCAGGGTGACTAACGTGATCCCTGGGGTGAATTTCCTTTCTCCCATCCAATCGTCAAGGTTCCTCTTGAAGAGGTCCAAAGAGGCACTCTGCTTGACATGTATGGGCAATCTATTCCAGAGTCTGGGGAGTCTCTGGGTCAGGAACCTATCCCTCCAGCATGTTTTGTTTATTGTGATGACAAGGTTTAGATCCCTGGAGCGTGTAGCTCTGAGGGATTGGGATTTCTTTAAGTGTAGCATGTCCAACAGCTCTGGGTTTGACATGGCCTTGTATGTTAAGCAGAGATCGCCTCTGAGTAGACGATATGTGACAGAGTATAGCTGGAGTTTTTTAAGGTGGTCAGCATAGGGCATCTGCTTTAGGCCTGTGATTCTTTTAGTGAGGTATTTCTGAGGCCTTTCCAGTTGTTGCAGATGTCTTGAGAGGTACATACCAAATGGGGAGTTGTATTCTATAATGGGTCTAATGAGGGATGAGTACAGTGGGACAATGACCTCCTTTTTTCTGGATGAAAAGCCCTTCGTGATGAGGTATGCCACATAGAAGGATTTCCTGACTGTTGTGGTGATGTGGTTATTGAAGGTGAGACCACTGTCCACCTGTGTCCCTAAGTCTCTTATCACACTTTCTGTGTTTAGTGTACTGCCACCTATATGGTAATTCATGGATGCATGTTTTTCCCAAAGGGATAACAATACATTTCTTGGCATTGAGCTTGAGCCCATGGCTCTGGCACCAAGCATCTGTTTCTGTAAGGCCCTTTTGTAGAGTATCCACATCATTTGGGGATTCAATAATGGCTCCCAGTTTGCAGTCATCTGCAAACTTTGTTAGCCAGAGTCCCTTAGTTTTGACCTGTACTTCAGAGAAGTAGATGCCAAACAAGAGCGGCCCCAGGACTGAACCCTGAGGTACTCCACTTGTCACTTGTCTGGAGCTGGATTTGGAGTTGGCTACTTTTACAGTGTGGGTTCTATCAGTAAGCCATTTAGCAACCCATTGGGTGACATAGGGATTAATGCCCAACTTAGTAAGTTTATCTATGATTCCAGAGTGGGGGATGGTGTCAAAGGCCTTGGCAAGGTCTAGATAGGCTGTGTGGACCACCTTGCCCTTGCCCATGGCTCTGGAGACTGATTCAAAGAAGTCAATCAGGTTCAGGAGACAGGATCGGCCCTTCACAAACCCAAACTGGGTGGGTCCAGTGTTTGAAGGTTGCCAATGTCTTTGTTTATATGTTCCATGATAATACGCTCCATGGCCTTGCAGATAAGGCTTGTCAGACTGATGGGACGGTAGTTTCCGGGATCCAAGGTGGATCCCCTCTTGTGGATTGAGATAACTGTAGCTCTGCACCACTCAGTGAGCACGAAACCTGAGGTGAGGCTATGATTAAACATGACACTTAGGTGAGGTGCCAGTTCATATTGTAGTTCATGTAGTACACAGCCCGGGATGTCATCTGGTCCCATGGATGCTGTATTCTTGGCTTTAGAGAATGCATTTTGTACCTGTGTGGCCGTTATTACTGGAATTTGGCAATCTTCCGGTATTGAGATGGGCCATTTAGGGGGTGAGAGGGGAGTGAAGTTGGCACTGAATCGATTTGCCAGGATATTGGCAATATCCTTCGGATCAGTATATTTAATGCCATTCTGTTTTAGCTCAGAGCAGATCTGAGCATTGCCATTTAGATTCTTGACATAGTTATAGAATGCTTTGTGGTTGTCTTTGGAATCTTTGGCAATTTTATTTTCGTAACTAGATTTGGAGGATTTTATGAGGCATCTCAGTTTCTTACTGAGGCTAGTAAGGGAGTCTTTTGCATCCTGGGATTTTCCTCTTTTCTGCAAAAGTTTCTTCCTTTTGTTGTAAAGTTTGTTTATGGCAGGGGACCACCAGATTGACTTCCTTTTTTTGGATGAGAGCATTTTGGTTCTATTTGGGATGGCACGATTCCTGCATGAGTGGAAGTGCTCGTACAGTGCCTTAGTGTAGGATTCAGCAGTTGAACTTTCAGTTCCCATCTGCATGGGTGTCATGAAGTTTGTCACTTCTGACTTGAGTAGCATGAAGTTGGCTTTGGGGAAGTTTTTTATGGAGGTTTCTTTTCTGGGGGTGGGGTGTAGATGTTAAGGGTGATTAGCTTATGGTCAGACCTGACTAACAAGGGGGTGACCATAGGTATGGAGCATTGATTTCCCATGTTGGTAATGACCAGGTCTAGGATATTGGAGCCCCTGGTGGGACTATGGATTAGTTGATCCAGGGCGTTGGAATTTATGAATTCCAAGAACCATTGCAAAGGTGTTGGGACATGAGTAGTTTTCCCAGTTAATGGCAGGGTAGTTAAAATCACCCAGTATTAGGGTGTTTGGTTCTATCTTAATATTTTCCAGTATGTTTAGAAAGGTGTAGTGAGAATCTTGGGGTATGGTGGGGGATCTGTAGCAAGCTACAATTTGGATTGCAGTCTTACCTAGTGTTAGTTGCACTTGGAGAATTTCAGACACATTGTGTTGGCCAACTAGCCTGGTGGTGTGAATATCCTTGGTGAATATTGACACTCCTCCACCTTTAGTGTTTCTGTCCTGGTTTGATGGCCGAAAAGTGTGGTAAGAGTTGTAGCCTGGTATTGCAGGGGTGCTCTCTGGAGCCTTGAATCAGGTCTCAGTTACTGCACAGATATCGATGTTCTCCATTTTTAGGAGTGCCTCGAGAGAGTGCATTTTGAGGTTTAGACTTCTAGCATTGAGTAGCATTACCTTCAGATGTTGCATGCTTGTACCTGTTACATAATGGAGAGCAGCAACAGTCATCCTTCTGCACAAAGGTGGTCCATCTACAGACCCTGGAAACTACACACCCATAACCATCTACAGACCCTGGAAACTACACACCCATAACCATCTACAGACCCTGGAAACTACAGACCCATAAGTGTCACTAGTCTCATGCAAAGCCATGGAAAGAATTATCATGGAAATGATCGATAATGATATAGGAAACCTCCAGACACTGGACCGAATCCAATTTGGTTTCATTAAGGGCAGGTCATACCTTCTCAATCTGGAGAATTTCTTTGAGAAGGTCACCAAAGCAATGGATGAGAGCAAGATAGTTAACACTGCCTTCCTTGACCTGATGACAAAATCAGGATGTTAGGTATAAACCCTTATATCACCTGGTGTTTAGCAGCTGGCTCACAAACTCAGGAAGGTAGAACTGGGGAGCCCACCTCTACAAAGAAAGACACACTCTGCAGTCCCTCAGGGATCAGTCCTTGGACAGCTTATTTTTGGCATTTACTTCTCAGAAGTCAAGGTCAGTGTCAGTGGTCTCTGACTGACTAAATTTGAAGATGATTACAAATTAAAAGCAGTCATAAAATCCTCCACTAATGCACAAGTTCTCCACGAAGGACTGACACAGGCAAGAAATGTGATAATAGTACCCTTTAGAAGGTTATCCATCCCTGGTAACTATCATATTGACAACACACCCTTAAGAGATGAGCCAGTAGTCAGGGACTTGGGGATACACATAGTTATTTTAGCCTTTAACCATCATGTGTCTACAGTAGTGAGAAAATAATTAAATGCTGTACAAATTATAAACAAAGGTATGGCATCCTGGTCCAAGGAGGTCATTGTTCCACTATATTTGGCATTCATCAGAACTGTCATTGAGTACAATGCCCCCTTTAGTATGTACCCTACTAGGCAAATCCAACAATTGGTATGTCCACAGAGGTTCCTCACTAAATGAATGCAGGGTGTAAATAACATATCCTGTGCAGACTGCCTCAAAGCCCTATCCCTGGTATTCTGTTTCCTACAAGCTCTTTACAGGAGATCTATGCCTGGCATACAAACCATTGTCATACCCCACTCTGATGGACCTTCTGCACATCCACAAAAGAAACTGCACCAGAATTATCCATTTTAAAGACTTAATCCTTGCCTTTGATATAAATAGTACCTGCTGAGAGACAGATATCTACCCAAGAGACTACCCCTTCTTTGGAACAGGCTCCCCATCCATGGGAAGCAGAGTTCCCCCCTAACTCAATTCAAGTGTAACTTGGACAATTGGATGAGGAAGAGGAAATCCATCCCAGGTTTGGGACCTATGTCTGTAATGGACACAGGCAGCCTGTAAAATGGTTCATCTCCCAGGCCCCTGCTTGTAAATGTTTCATCTCTCAAGCCCATGCTTACACTTATCGAGGGTACCAGAACTTGTCAAAGATTTGGGACACACGGCTAGGCTTAAAAAGGTCCTTGTGGTCATTAGCCTAGTACATACCTATGAACCCATGATCTCACAGGTCCGCTGGAATAAAGGTCATAGGCAGCTTTGTATCCTCCTAGCAATTGCCATTCCATGTTATTTTCTCTTGCCAGCAAATATTTTCCATTTTTCTACCTGTGTTGGGACACTAATGCTCAGAAGAGCATTAAAGGCAGCTAGATCCATGGCATAAAGGGATAAAGCTCTGACTTTGACTCCAATTACCTGTTTTTGAATAGTGGCTCTGTCTAGCAGAGTGAGACGGTAAGGAATGAGAATGAATGGCCTTCTGACCATGTTACCTGAGTCTTACTGCACCTCACCCCCACACAGGTAAGAGCCTTCAGACCACATTACCTGAGTCTTAATGCACCTCAACTCTGCACAGATAAGAGCCTTCAGATCACATTACCTGAGTATTACTGTACCATCTGCACAGCTAACATCCTTCAAACCACATTAATTGAGTCTTACTCCACCTCACCCCTGCACAGGTAACAGCCTTCAGACCACATTACCTGAGACTTACTGCACATCACCCCTGTACAGGTGCTAGGTACACTATAGATTCTGGTTAGCCATCTCCCTACTCAAGAAATTCTTTCCAGCAAACAAACTTTCATAGTTACAGTGGATATAAAAAGTGTACACACTCCTGTTAAAATGCCAGGTTTTTGTGATACAAAAAATGAGACCACAATAAATCATTTCAAAACTTTTCCCAGCTTTAATGTAACCTATAACCTGTACAATTCAATTGAAAAACAAACAAATATGTTGGGGGAAAAATAAAAAAATGTACAATAAGCTGTTTGCATAAGTGTGCACACCCTTAAATGTATACATTGTTGAAGCACCTTTTGATTTAATTACAGCATTCAATCTTCTTGGGTACACACCTGCCATCAATTAAAGAGACTCTGATTAACCCCAAATAAAGTTCAGCTGTCCTAGCAGGATTTTCCTGACATTTACTCAGTTGCCTGCTACAGCAAAAGCCATGGTTCGCAGAGAGCTTACAAAGCATCAAAGGGATCTCATTGTTGAAATGTATCAGTCTGGAGAAGGGTACAAAAAAATTTACACAACATTGGATATACCATGGAACACAGTGAAGACAGTCATCAAAAAGTGGAGAAAATATGGGGCAACAGTGACATCACAAAGAACTGGACGTCCCTCCAAAACTGATGAAAAGACAAGATGAAAACTGGTCATGGAGGCTGCCAAGAGACCTACAGCAACACTAAAGGAGCTGCAGGAATGAATGTCTGGCAAGCACTGGTTGTATACTACATGTGACAGCAATCTCCCATATTCTCCATATGTCTGGCCTATGGGGAAGGGTTGCAAGATGGAAGCCTTTTCTTACACACAAAAAGATCCAGGCCCAGCTATAAATTGCAAAACAATACATCAGATCTCTCAAAAGCATGTGGGAAAATGTGTTATGATCTGATGAGATCAAGGTTGAACTTTCTGGCCACAATTCCAAAAGGTATGTTTGGTGCAAAAACAACACTTTGCATCAGCAAAAGAACACCATCCCCATTGTGAAGCATGGTGTTAGCAGTATCATGCTTTGGGGTTGCTTTTCTTCAGCTCGAACTGGGGCTTTAGCTAAGGTGGAGGGAATTATGAACAGTTCCAAATACCAGTCACTTCTGGCCCAAAACCTTCAGGTATCTGCTAAAAAGCTGAAGATGAAGAGGAATTTCACCTTTCAACATGACAATGACCCCAAGCATACATCCAAATCAACAAAAGAATGGCTTCACCTTTGGAATGGTCCAGCCAGAGCCCAGACCTAAATCCAATAGAAAATCCGTGGGGTGACCTGAAGAGGGCTGTGCACAAGAGATGCCCTCGCAATCTGACAGATTTGGAGTACTTTTCCGAGGAAGAGTTTGCAAATATTACCAAGTCAAGATGTGCCATGCTGACAGACTCCTACTCAAGAAGACTGAATACTGTAATTAAATCAAAAGGTGCTTCAACAAAGTATTAGTTTAAGGATGTGCACACTTATGCAACCAGCTTATTGTACATTTTTTATTTTTTATATTTTTTTCCCTCACAGATTTGTTTGTTTTTCAATTGAATTGTACAGATTATAGGTCACATTAAAGGTGGGAAAAGTTTTGAAATTATTTAGTGTGGTCTCATTTTTTTTATATCTCAAAAACCTGGCATTTTAACAGGGGAGTATACACTTTTTATATCCAGTGTATATTGGAGTCTTGCTTCTTTACCCTAAGCTTCCCTCTTGACCTCAATCACAACCTGTTGAACCATTCATTCCCCTTGCTGTTAGCATCTGCATCTTTTACAAGCTCATGAGGAGGTGATTCTTTTTTTCCAGAAGATTTAGTTTTAGTTATCCATTTTAAGGCAGCAACTGATGGAGGTAAGAGTCAGTAGCTTAGGTGTGTTTGTCCTATGATCAGCAGCCATATTTTTATTTTATCCCAACCTTGTCTCACAAATAGAAGGGAAGCTAATAAAGGTACACGTTTCCTTAAAGTGTAATACAAGGTCCCATGCCCTTCCCTTCCTCCTGTATTGTTGCATTCAGGATTAGCTTCTAGCCTCCATTGCATGATACTTGCCTACCCTTCTGACGAGAAAGGACAGCTGGCTTCCAGCCCTCAGTCCTCCCCGTTTGATCTTTCAGTGTTCAAACTTCAAGTCAAAACCAAGTTATTTGTGGTACAGGCAAATAGTTTGCTCCAGTACTGATAGCTACATTGAAATCTTAAATGCTGTGAATTCTTTTGACACAATTGAAATACCAGGTTACCCTCTTTTAGATGTCTGTTTCCACCACAATGTGAAGTTTTTTAGGGGTATCAGGTATTAAATTTTAGTACCTGATGCCTGCATCACAAAACATCCATCCTCTTACTGTTTCCCATAGACTGTCACCTGATCACCTGTTGGGTAAAATAATTACCATCATGTTTGTTCACCCAGATAACACAGGCCCCTTGAAATCAACTTACAGATCAGAAAAATAATTCTTGTGGAAGATAAAGCAGTCCCTCCCCAGTGCATGGCATCAAATGATGAGGAGGAGCCAGTCTCCCTCTTGTAGTGGGAGAGACACAATTTTCCAAGTGGAGGTATCCTGCCAAAAATGGGCAGCCCTTTGTTGACTTCAGTGTTGATTGTATCTTTGCAGTTTGCCTCTCCCACAGGCTAGTTTCCATAAATATATTCCTTACAATCAGAAAGTAAAGATGACAATGATTTCCAGTTTCCATATTTAGTCCAAGTTGGACTGATTTTATGGAATTAATACATCTGATACAAAATATGCCATTTACGCTGTTCACCTTCCAAATGCAACACAGCAAAGGTTGATAGATTAATAGAAACCTCTAATCATCTCCATTGGGACATTATAGCTTTGTTGGACTCTTCCCCTGACATTATCCAGGTGATTTGACAGCAACCATGCATGTGTCTTCCAGTTCTTGAAAAGGCGTTATGCCCTTTCAGTAGAGGTGCTGTGGAGACTCCATCCTGGTGCTGATCACAGCCACCATTTAACTGACATCAGTTAAAGTTTATATAGTTTCAGTCTACCTTTTCCAGACACTGATGGCTGAATATATGTCTCACCAGGCCTTGCTGGTGCTGCTAGGTATGCTGCCTGTGCACTCTGTTACAGTGTTCTGTATCCAGTCTGAAGGCCAAGAAACTCTTCCATGAGCAGTGCTGGAGACTGTCCAAGAGTCCACATCAGGAAAAGTCAGTGCAGACAGATGATTCCCAAGGATCCATTATCAGGACCCTTGCAGTCGGCATTGCACAGCCAAGCTGTCAAAAAAAAACCTCTTCTCATCTTCCGAGTCAGAGGATTCCCCTTAAGATGGCCCCATAAGGCTTGCATGAACTCTAATCACTTGGATGATAAGAAAGCTTGACTGCAATGAGAAAGATTTGACTTCCCCAGGGGCCCCCTCCAAAGTCTCCACATTTGGTGCATTCCTGGGTTTGATGCAGGAAAAGGAGTGGGTGGCCTACAGATCCCAATTCCTCACTCCAAAAAAGATCACAGGAAGTGCTCAGTATCACTCTGTAAGCCTCCCAGGTGACCTCACATTGGATGACATCTCTGAATATGCCATTTAGACTTCTTGTGATAATCTCAGTGTAGCAGCCATGGTCCTTTGTAAGTATGACATGATTTTTCACTTTTCTGAGCTTTGTGCAGTCTAGTCAGAAACACATAATCTTGAACCTATGACCATGGAAGCAGCCTTTCATAGGGCTCCTACACTGCAGACCACAATCATCCGTCCCCCAGACAAACAGTCAATGGAAAGAACAGACTAAGAAAGTATGCTTTGTGTCCTCCACACCGCCCCCAAAGACATTATTTAGCCCCCTGGTGTGTTTTCAGATGGAACCAGAATATAAAATACTCTGTGTGGAGGAGGACTTTCCAGATGGGCTAGAAAAGGAAATGATAAGAGCTCAAGTAGCGACTTTCTACAATCGTATAAACTACGTGGTACATTGATTACAGGGACATGATGACTGGCATTACAATGCAGCAGCACATATGACTCAGACTAATGTAATGTGAAGAGGACAACCAAATGTTTAGACTTTGAAAAACATACAGGAGCAAGGCAAAGCCCTGACCAATCTGAAAACTGATATGAAGTTCCAGCCTACTTAGAGGTCATTAATTAAATGCAGAGGAGCCAGCTTCAGATATGGCTCTGATAGATTCAGATGTGGTTTTGATGTAGGTTGCAGCTGTTTCTCCCAGCAGGCAGTAAGAAATAATGGCTATTGCCCCTTCCAATCTAACAGCAGTGGAAATAGCCATAGAACCAAATGGAATCACTGCACTCATGGGACCACAGACACCTTAACGACAATCATCTAGATCATTGAAACCATCTATGACTGCTGCTCTGTGCAGGTATTGAGAGAAGGTTGTCCCTCCATTTAAAGGGTGGTTAAAGACCACCAAAATAAAGGGGCCAAGGGCATAATATCCACAGATTACAATCACAAATCCTTCATCAAATAAGTCCCATCCACACATTCCATCCATCAGCAAAATTAGGCAGGACAGGAGGTCATAATCATCCTAAATAAAATAAAAAAATCCATCAGACAATAGAGATCAGGGTCATTACTCACAGTTCTAACAACACCACAAATGAAGAAATGAATGAAGAATAAAACCACCAACTGATGATCCAACGCTGTAGTTTATTAAAAAGCACACTTTGACGTCTCGGCTATAACAAGCCTTCAAGGAGTATAACATTATTCATTACTCACAGCTGTTTGTGTCTTTTTGTTGCCAAAGGAAACACAGGACCACAGGCCCATGATAGATCTCAGTAGCCTCAATGAAAAGCTAGTGAAACAAGTATTCCACATGCTCTTGGTGCAAGTCTCCCATATCTACCAGGAAGAAACAGGGTATGCTTTATGGACTCCTACCATATGTGAAAGCCAACCATTATGAGTTCTGATGCCTGGCCTTCAGTCTCACCACAGCACTCAGAATGCTTCAAAAATACATGATATTATTATTATTATTATTATTATTATTATTATTATTAGTGGCTACTCACAGGCTACTCAGGATGAGGATCTTTCTATACATGGATGATTGTCTAATTGCTGCACCTGCTCAGGATATTCTGACCAGATTGTTCAATCACTTTGGCATTTCTATCAGCATAGCCAAGTTGTATTTTACCCCTACTCAATGTGTAATCTACATGAAGTGTGTTTTGGATAACAACATTTGTAGGACATACCTGCAAGGAGACAAACTTATGGCTCTGCAATCCACCATGCAACAACTACTCTTGGGGTAGGTGGAGTATGGTGGAATTTGCTCTCAAACGTTTGGAATTCATGGCATCTGTTATTGTTAAGGTGACTCATGCTCTGTATATAGTACCACTTTAATGGGCACTCAGGCTAAAATGGCAGAAGAATAAACAAACGCCCTTGCATGAAATTGGTGTTGCTTGCTGGTGCAGGCTGTGACTGCACTAGTGTTTCCTTTAAGATCCTGAGCCCAGTTGGCACTCTCACCTACAAAGCGTCTTTTGTAGGATATGAAGGTATGTTTCTGGGTAAAATTACACAAATAACTTGGTCCTCACAGGAATCATAGCTACAAATCAATATGTTGTAACTCTGAGTTGTGCTTTTTGCCTTCATGGACTTCCATTGCTACCCAAAGGTATTTTGGTAGTATGGCATGATTTATCAACAAACAGAGAAGGGCTAACTCATTTCCTGTCAGCATGGAGGCAATCAAGCCTTGGAACTGGGCACTGGCCCATCTCCTCTGGCCGGGGCTCCACATTCTGGGAGAGTCCAATGCACTACTGGACTAACTCAGCAGGATCTTACTTCTTCCCATGAGTGGTACCTGAATCAAACAATAGCAAACAGGATCTTCCAGAGGGGGGACAGACCACTGATGGATCTGTCCATTTCTCTACCAAATATAAAGTGCAAGAACATTTTCTATATGATTCTTAATTGCAGTAACCAAGGCAGATGTGCTGGTTTAGAAATAGCCACAATGAATACTCTGTGAGTATCCTTTGGTTCTGTTTATCCTGAAAATGCTGCTAAAAGTATAGACTCTCAAAACCAAAATGATCTTGGTCATCATTTGCTGATCCAAACAAAGCTTGTTCACCTGCTGGCTTTGTACATTGTGAAGGGTCTCCTCAAGCTAATTCAGTCCTGGAGTCAGATTTCTCAAGTGGCAGGCTTGCTATATCCAGACAGACTATCATTAGTCTCAAGCAGTTGTGTGTCTTTTCCAGATTTCAATGTAGCCAGCAATCCTACCCTCATAGATAAGGTCAAAGAGATAACCACTTCTTCATAGAAATCAGCCAAGAGAAAGACTTACAAAGACAAATTGAAAGGCTGTGTCATTTTGGCAGACAAGAATGGTATCCATCCACAGCATGTTATCCTGAAGCAGGTACTCTAATATCTGGAAGAACTTTTCAAGATGGATCTCAGTCATCCATAAAGGTGCACTTAGCAACATTTTCAGCTTTGACAAAGGTCAGCACCTCCTATCCGTGACAGCAGCCAAACTAAGCAAGGCCTATTTTAATGCATCTTTTATTCAAAACTGCTCATCAGGGAACCCATAACCCTCCCCCATCTGTACTTTATTTTGGTGGCACTAATAATGGTGCCATTCAAACCTGCCTCCTTCTTGAGCACCAAATTGTTACTCTTAGTGTCTATTACATTAGCCAAGACAGTTTCAAAGGTGTAAGCTCTGTTGGATAAGCCACCATATCTGAACTTCCATAAAGACAGAATGACCTTATGTACAAATCTTGCTTTCATGCCCAAAGCAACTACTGGGACTAACCTGAGTGAATCAAGTAAATTACCAGTGTTCTTCCCCACTTGTCAAAACAAAAGGAGAATACATCCTGCGTTGCATGGGTATCCACATAATTTGAGGATTTTACTTAGGCAGGAGCAGATAATTTACAGAAACAGATCATTTCTTTATGGCCTACACTCTTCAAATGAAATGCCTACCTGTCTCCAAAGTCATTCTAGTGAGACAGAATTCTGATTGTATCAAGTTCTTTTTACATTTTGGAAGACTACAAACTTCCATCCATGACTAAGGCTCGATCAACTAGACTAGTAGCCACATCTGCTGCCTTCCTCAGAAATGCATCCACAGATGGCATTTGTACAGCAGTGACATGGTCTAACTTTAATACTATTACTAAGCATGACAAGTTAAACATGGCATTTGTTATCAAAAGAATGTTCCCATAGCTGGGCCATCTCACGTATGTAGTTGGGGACTCTGTCCAAGAGGTACTGAAGATGGACCACTTCTTATCAGATATAAAGGTTACCTACTTATCATACCACTGGATCAGCAACAAGAAGGTCCATCTTCAGTACAAATTTCTGACACAGGATTCCCCACAAGAGTCTGAGGCATTCAATCAGCCTCTAGAGCCCATTCTTAAAATTGACTGGATTTTTGGTTAGCAGCTCTCTCTTTTCTCTAACTGTTAATATATCGTACTGGCTTTCTGCTATTTAGATTGTAAGCATGACTAGCAAGAGTGTCATTGAGGAACTGGAGACCTTGAAGCTAAGCAGCATGATGAAAGTGTGTGTGTGTGTGTGTGTGTGTGTGTGTGTGTGTGTGTGTGTGTGTGTGCGTGTGTGTGCGTGTGTGTGTGTGTGGGGGGGGGGGGGTCTAAAATGTTTCTTCAGATGTTGAGAAGTCCTAATGTCCTGTGGCACATAGTCATAGATATACCATGGAAAGGCCTTCTTCCTACATACATAGTATTACAGCAAATGTTTTCATTAATAACAAATATGCTTTCAGCCATGTAACATTTGTAGGAGATGACATGTCCACAGTGGCTTTTACTTTAAATTGTACATGAGATAAATACTGTGCATCTACTACATATCATAAGTACTGGCCATATTTTCAGAAATACACAGATGAGCATCCTTTACAGAATGTTTCCTAATTTTTGCAAATGCTCCTCTGGTGTAACCACAGTAACTAGGATACCTTTCAAATAAATGGCAACGTATGGCACAGCTTGTCATAACACTTCTACAGTCCTCAGAAGTATAATACAGAAGATACTCAAAAAGGTAACTACTGAAATGCAGACATTCTTTGTGAGTATTTATGGATAAGTATTTCTTAGACTGATCAACAGAAACTATTTGTTAATACCTATGACTCTTACCTGCTTAAAAAACATTTGACCATTATGACATAAAGGTGTTCCATAAAGGTAACTATTCCAAAATGCTACTTAGTTACAGATGAACTTTTAACCTCTATGCATCTAATACTTCTTTCAGTTTCCAAACAGGCACAGTTCCTTCTAATTATTTTACAGGAGTAACATTTTCTTTTCTTCTACAGTAGTAGCTACAAAGTGCTAAACCGTATATTTGTGGAATAAAGGTTTGACTTTTACTCTCTCGTGTATGAGCTTTTCTCAGCATGTGTCTACTGATCCGCATCTTTTTTATTCTCAGTTGGTGGCAGCTTTGTTTGTTTCTTCTACAGTAGTACTCATAACATACATAAATGATCTAGGTTTGAAAAAATAACATTGGCATCTGCTGGAACATAAATTTTAGCTGTGATTATATTTAAGACGTGTTTCTCCAAAACATACAGTTTCATGGGTACATAGGTTCATAGGTGTTTTCTAGGCTAACAACCACAAGGGCCTTTTTAAGCCTAGCCATGCATCCCAAATGTCTGACAAGTTCTGGTACCCTTGATAAGTGTAATCAGGGTATTGAGAGATGAAACATTTACAAGCAGGAGTCTGGCAGATGAACCATTTACAGGTTGCCTGTGTCCATTAGAGACATAGGTGACAAACCAGGGATGAATTTGCTGTTCCCCATCCAATTGTTCAAGTTGCACTTGAATCAGGTTAGGGAGGAACTCTGATTCACATGGATGGGGAGCCTGTTCCAGAGACAGGGTAGTCTCTGGGATACATACCTATCTCTCCAGCAGGTCCTATCTATATCACAGGCAAGGTTTAAGTCATTAAAATGGGTAATTCTGGTGCTGTTTGTTTTGTGGATATGCAGTGCGTCCATTAGAATGGGGTTTGACAATGCCCTGTATGCCAGGCAGAGATCTTCCCTCAAAAGCTTGTAGGGGACAGAATACAGGGATAGGGGCTTGAGGCAGTCTGCATAGGACATTCTATTTACACCCTGTATTATTTTAGTGAGGAACTTCTGTGGACATTCCAATTCCTGGATATGCCTGGTTAGGTACATACCAAAGGGGACACTGTACTCAAGGATAAGTATGATGAGTGCTGAATACAGTGGAACAATGACTTCCTTGGACCTAGATGGCATACCTTTGTGTGGGAATATGAAGTATTGCCAGCTATGCCAGGAGAAGTAGGGCAGTGGATGTGTAACATATGCCAGCACAGCTAGCTGGAGTTTTGTAAAGAATTATATGTCATTTGTATATCAAACTGATTCATACAGATGTTTGTATTGAAAGATGTATTTGTAAAGATGCTTGTGTTAAAAATGTACCAACAGTGGGACCTGCTGGCCAGAAAAAAGAAATAAACATGTATGTCAGACTGTATTGTAAATGTTGGAATTAATATTTTAACAGAGGATACTGGAAGAGTACAGGATAATCTCAGTCCAGCTAACTTTGAAAAACAGTCTGAAATTAAATTACCTGGTAGGCCATAAAGATTGTATCTTAGAGTTCTGATTGCATCCAGAGACAAAAAGTCTGTACTAGGAAGCCTTCTGTATTATCCTTGGGGGGGAGCTAATTGATACTCTGGAAGTGTGGAATTTTGAAATTGTTTTACAACTTCCAGAAGCTGCAGCAGATCTTAGTGAAGGTCTAGGTGTGTAAGGTAACACATCTGTGCTAAATCCTGGCAGCCTTTAGTAAAGGGGATAGTGTGGGAACCAAAATCAGGTGGCCAGATATATGTGATGTCATTCTTCAATCCAGCAAAAAATTATATTTTAATACTAGATGAGGCTGAAGTCTCAGTGTAGTCTGTTTTTAAAAACTGACATAGAAGTATCACTCACCTACTTCATCCTGCCTTGCTTTAGTAAGTAACCAAGGAATAGTAATTCATTAGATCAGTCAGAAAAATATAGTGAGATTAGTTAAGTACTGTTTTCTGTATTTGTGTGAATCTATTAATCTGTGTTATTCTTATATTTCCAGTGATTGAAGCTCTGATGTTTATTGTAAGTATATATTTAGTATTTCTTTTATTATTTATTATTAAATATATTTAAATTTTCCATTGTGGCTGGTCCCTTAGAGTATAATTTAACTTTTGAGAGAACTTATATTTATTTGGTGACACTGCAGCCACTCATGAGAGCCTTACTGCATTGGCCAAACAGTACCATTTGTATTAGTATTAATTTCAGTCAGTATAATTGGGTACTCTTGTAAGAGTCTTAGAGTAGCTGGCTTTGGAGTGTCTGGTGGCAGTAACTACCTTATAGTCTGGGCAGAGAGGCATAGCTAGTAAATCTGTGCCAGCCTTTCCCAGGTGTGTGTGTGTGTGTGTGTGTGTGTGTGTGTGTGTGTGTGTGTGTGTGTGTGTGTGTGTGTGTGTCTGTGTGTGTGCAAATCAAATCTCAAAGAGTGTGTGTGTCAGCTACTTGGAGCAGGGACACAGAGCACTGGTTTCACAGACAGAGGGGTGGAAGACTTGGCTTGAACACTCAGCTGAGGACTCAACTTTACAGCTGTGCCAATAGGGAGTCTGACTGGGGGCCTGGAGAGAAACAGAGGGAAGCCCAGCCCTTAGACTGAGTGTGCTCGCTGTGTGCTCTTAATGGAAATTGCACTTGATGCAGAGAGCAGCATTTGGGAATGCTGTGCATATCTATTTTTGTTCCAAGAGAATGTCTCCCAACAGTGTCAGTGGAGAGGATTCAGGCTGCCACATATTTGTGAGCAGTGGTGTGGATATTAATTGAACTTCTGTAGCCTATAAGCAGATGTCAGTGGAGGTGTGTGCACTCTCAGCAGCCACAAGGTAAATGTGCAGAGTTTCATTTTCTCAACAGTTTTATTTATTTTGTGCTAGTTTATTTAAGTTAGGGAAAACAGGCAAATATGTCAGCAGAGGATTATGGCAAGCTGACCAAAAAAACAGTTGGCCAAGGTGTGAGAAGCAAAATGACTGGTGTATGCCAGTCTGACTAAAGAGGAAATAACTTCAGCCTTAGTCACAGCTCAGACCAGCAACCAGGAGGATAACCAGTCTGGTGATGGGAATTTGCAGCCCTCAGAAGCAGGGGAGTTCACCTTTTCCTCAGAGGACTTGAAAATCCATCTGGAGTTAAAGGGACATGAAATGGAGGCCAAACATTTGGAATTAGAATCAGCAGAGAGACTGCAGCATTTAGAGGTAAAAGAAAATAAGAGATTGCACCATTTGGACGCTGAAGAAAATGAGAAGCAGCGTCAACATGAGAGGGAGATGCTGACTCTTGGACAGGAACATGGAGGTAATGGGGAAGGGAATAACTGAACCCCAGAAACAATAAGGGTCAGTACATTTCTTCCACAGTTTACACAGGATGATAATTTTGACAGTTTATTCATATATTTGAAAGGGTATGTAAACAGTATAATGTTGACCAAGGGTCTGGGTATGGTTCCTGACACCCTTACTCCATGGTAAAGCTGTAATTGCTGTTTCTGAATTGTCTGACATTGATTGTTTAAATTGTGATAAAGTCAAATAACACTTATTAAAATGCTTTAAGGTAACACCTGAACCTTACAGAAAAAGAATTCATGAGCATAGAACCAAGGCAGCTGAACGTGTATGTGATTATATTGCTGAGCTAAACACTTATTTTCATAGGTGGGTGAGTGGATGTCAGGTCACCACTTTTGAAAGCCAGGCAGACCTTTTGGTAAGGGAACAAGCCCTTAACACTTTGCCTGGGGACATAAGAATCTGGTTCACAGACTGGGAATGTAACCCTGCAGATAAGCTGGGTAAAGAAGGGGATCTCTACTTAGCAAGCAGAGCATCACTGCACAAGAAGGGAATACCCAGTGCTGGACATGGATATAAGGGAAACCATGGTAGGTAGCATACACCACTCCAACAGAGTCCATCAGTAACAGAGGAAGCCTCTAGTTCAGGTAAATGACCAGGATCAAGGGTTAGATGTTTTAAATGTAACCAGTGGGGCCATGTATCATATAGATGTCCATGGAAGCAAGGTGAGGAACAAAAGATGGGGGAGCCACCAAGGGGGAATAAGAGTATGCCAATGGCAAGTTGTCTGGAAACAACAGGGGTACCAAACTATCACCGGAGTTTATATCCTATCTTAGTGGAGGGAAAATATGCCACTGCTAAGACAGACACAGCCTCTGACATAACCATTGTGAAGCCTGCAGTGGTTAAAGAACAATACATGCATGGGCAGTCCACTCCAGTCAGATCTTTAGGAGCGATTCCATTCAAAATGCCTTTGGCCAAGGTTCACCTTGACTGGGAGGGTGGAAAAGGAAGCAAGCAAGTAGCTGTGTTTGAGGATATCCCTGCAGATGTCTTGATAGGGAATGATTTTTATAATGTAGTACCTTGTGTGCATACAATTACATGCAGTCAGGCTTGAAGACAGGCATGTAGGTCTGGTCACCTGGGGGAGACCCAGACAGATCCCACACCTGAAGCCAGGGCTGGTGAGGTGGCTATTTCAGGAAGGTAGCTACGCTGTAGCAGTGAGCCTAAGAGTGAGCCACAGCTGATGCTTAGTACAGATGTTCCCTTGGACAGAGTGAATGCAAGGGCAGAGGTGAATGGTAGTACCTAGGCTGACAGTGAGGCACCGCTCTCAGAGGATAGCAAGCTAACTGTGGAAGGGGAGCTGGGAAGAGTTAAATTATAGCACTGAGACAAGCTCAGGTCTTGGCTCCTACACTATAAGGCTAGAGTGAGGTTGCTAAGGAGGAGCCTGATTCACAATGAAAAGGGAGTCTGCATATTGGAACAAAGGGTTGCTGTATAGAGAGTGGACCCCTGAGGAAGGGCTAGAGAGTGAGGTAATACAGCAGTTGGTAGTGCCTAGTGCCTACCGTTTGACACTTCTAGCCATAGCCCATGGCATTCCTTTCGCTGATTACATGGGTATAAAGTATACCAAGAGAAGTATTATGCACAACTTTTATTGGCCTGGGATTGCAAGGGATGTAACAGGGTACTGCAGGACCTGTGAACAGTGCCAAAAAGTAGGCAAGGCAGGAGACAAGGTCAAGGTCCCTTTGATGACTTTGCCTGTGATTGAGGATCCATTTCAGATGGTAGCTATGGATATTGTGGGGCCTCTGAGTAGCCCAAGTTCCACAGTGAAGAAGTATATCCTGTTGGTATTAGATTATGCTACTAGATATGCTAAGGTGGTGGCTCTGTCCTCCATAGAGGCAGACAAGGTGGCAAATGCTTTGTTGGAGATTTTCAGCAGGATAGGTTTCCCCGAGTGAAATACTGATTGACAGAGGTGCCAATTTCATGGCAGACCTGCTGGCTTGTCTGTGGGAGCGCTGTGGGGTGAAGTACATAAAGACCACCCCCTATCATCCCCAGACAAATGGTCTTGTGGAGAGGTGAAACTGTACACTAAATACCATGCTACAAGCATTTGTAGACCAGTTTAACGCTGAGTGGGACAAATATTTGCCCCATCTGCTGTTTACATACAGAGAGGTACCCCGTAAATCCAGAGTTTTTCACCTTTGAGTTGTTGTACGGGCATAGGGGGAGGGGACCTTCAGCTCTGATTCGTGAAGAGTGGGAGGGTGAGTGTGAATCCCACAAGGAGTTTGTTGTGGCAGATGTCCTAAATGTTGGGAAAAGGCTTAGGGAGCTCATGAGCTTGGCCCAGGAGGACCTGGCAGGAGCCCAACAACAGAAAAAGGTCTGGTATGACATGGAGTGCTGGAGCCAGAGAGTATGCTGTGGGATAGCAAGTTACAGTTTTCATTCCTGTCAGACACAATAAGCTGCAGGCAGCTTGGGAGGGACCCTTCAAAATGGTAAGGAAGGTCAGTGATGTTAACTACATGGTAGAACTGCTAGGCAGGAGGCAGGGGCACACATTGTTCCTTGTTAACATGCTGAAACCTTACCATGATAGGGATGCTCTGGTGCTAGGTAGGAGGAGTCTGAGGGGGATCTATGACTACAGCAAACCAGCCAATAAAATTCCAAGTTATTAAGTTGGGGCCTAGGGTTGCAGGCTTACAATATGACAGTGCAGCACTGTAGTGGGGTCAGCAATGCTAAGGCAGATGGAATCTCAAGACAGGGTGTGGAACAAGAGGAAGAGCTGAGCAATATGCTGAGAATTACAGTCTGTCAGTAACGGCAGTCTGTTTTGCACTTTTAACTGTTGAAACCATGAGTGCTGACACAAAACCTGTTGTATTAAATTGCCCTGTCTATCATATTTTGCATGTATTTATTTATTTTTGGGAAATTGTTGAGGACTACTGACTGCATGTGAGTCATCGGAGTTCCGTGCTTCTTACCGCTAAGAAAGTGTAGGAGAATACAAAAACCTGTTTTTTGTTCATTTGGCTAGTCCATCATGGAGGGTTATAGGGAATCAGTAAAGCCAGTTTTCAGTGTTTCCTTTGCTCAAACTTCTTGAGCAAGGAAGTTGAGTGGCTAATGAGCAAGAAACTTCCACCACATAGATTCATAGGTTCATAGGTTGGTAATAGGCTATCGGCCCTAGGGCCTATACAAGCTTAGCCATAACAATTCCCTGGCTATTTCTTCCCACAGTATTTACTTTCCTGGACCCCTGTTAGCAGGGCGACTGATGTGATCCCCGGGGTGAATTTCCTATCTCCCATCCAGTCATCAAGGTTCCTATTGAAGAGGGCCAAAGAGGCACTCTGCTTGACATGTATGGGCACAGTCTATTCCACAGTTTGGGGAGTCTCTGGGTCAGGAACCTATCCCTCCAGCATGTTTTGTTCATTGTGATGACAAGGTTTAGATCCTTGGAGCATGTGTGTCTCTGAGGGATTGGGATTTCTTTAAGTGTAGCATGTCCAACAGCTCAGGGTTTGGCATGGCCTTGTATGTTAAGCAGAGATCACCTCTGAGTAGATGATATAGGGCATCTGCTTTAGACCTGTGATTCTTTTAGTGATAAATGGGAGGTAAAAATACTATTTTAAAGTTAACATTAGGCTGTCCTTTTTCTTTGTAAGATGGTAAGTATCTTCACCGACACTTTACAGATGCCTTTTTTGTGACCTGATTCCCTCCAGTTTTCGGATCAGAACTTTTTTTTTAAAAAAGACTTTTCCCAGGGGAATCAAAACAATCCTGGAAATGTCAGAAAATACATTCAAAGTTGGGAGGGGGCAGATAGTGGGAAAGAAAGATGATGTAATCATGCAGGAGTACTATCTGAGTGAAGTGAGAGCGGGATGCTAATCTAAAATGTTAAAATTTTAACAAAAATACAGCAAAGCATGCAACCAGTAAGTGTCAGAAAAATATGTATTAATGTGTGTATGCTTAATGCTAATTAGAAGCTAAATGAGTTAACACGTTTTTCATTCTATTTTATATGCACTGTTTTGTATATAAATTGAGTTTCATATGAGACTGAAAAGATGCTTTTTGAAACTGCAGTGTGCTTTCTGAAACTTGCAAGATGCCCTCCTGACCTAGTAATTGCTAGCACAGCATTATTCATGTTTATGCCTTTTGGAAATGTACTTGAGAAGCAGGTGCTTATCTGCTAGGTCAGGAGAGAATGAATGAACAATGCTATATCCTGTAAATGTAATGATTCCAAACAATCAGCTCTGTTCGAAGTATGAGAACATGTACAGCTGCAGTAGCTTAGAGATAATGTAGACAAAGGATTATTAGAGAAATGAACTGCTAGCTTTGTGCTTGAATTAACCATAGTACCTTGAATGGTAACATTGCATGTATCTAACCGGTGGTAACCAAGGCCACGTTGTTTTCCTTAGGAAGTTTCTCACAAAAATTGATAAATCAGCAGAAATTCATGAGACTAATTGTTAATAAATGATGATGAAAAGACTTGTGATTTGTTACGTCAGCTTGGTAGGCAATGTCTTATTAGAAAGTGTATAAAAATGAAAGTATTTCCTGTTTCTAGTTAGACAAACTCTGCATTAGCACGTTTTTGTCTCCTTGCTGCAAGATTAAAGTGCCTTAACCTGAACCTACCGTGTTTTGATCATTTTTAAAGTATATTTTTCCTTTGACAGTAAGAAATGTATGTGTTTTTCATAACATGAACTACTTACTGCCGTTAAAAAATAAATGTTGTCAAGGCACCATATCTTTGACACTCTCTCTTTAAGCACTTTCATTCATAGTATAGACAAAGATATCATCAGAATGCATAAAAAAACACCACAGCCATTAAATAACATAATAAAATCACAAGACAAATAAAATCACACAACCACAGTCTACATTCTTAAAGAGACAATATTTAAATTTAAAAACATGCCCATAAAATATATAAATGGCTGGTAAATTAAGTTAAAATTTGAATTTGATCAATAGCCGTCTTTTTTAGAAAACATTTAACACTGGTACACTTGTTTAGTCCACAAATGTGTCTGCCTAAAGGTGCAACTCCCATTTTGTTTCCTTAATCTCCAGCCTAATTTTGAAATCACCTCCCCTCATTTCCAAAACTTCTCTATCAACAACAAAACAAAAAACTTTTTATAAGCTGTACAATTAATAGTATGCTTGAATAATACATTGCTCATATTTTTCATTTTATGTCATAAATTTTCTTTAATCCACTTAAGAGTTCTAGAGGTCATCTCCCACATAAAAACCAGGGTATGATGAACAAATACCAACATAAACAACCCCTTTAGGCTGGCAGTTAAAATAGTAATGAATGTGCAGACATCACACTTGCCACATTTGTTTGTCCCATGTTTTTTTGCAGTATAAGGCATCCTGATTAAGATACTATCATTTTGCAAAATATGCTTCAGTTTTCCAGGATTTTTGTAAACAAACTTGGGTTTATGCCCCACAGTGTTGACAATTTCACTGTTTACTAATAAATCTTTCCAGTACTTTACCAAGAACAACCAAATGGCACCAGAATCACCTGTCACATCTAAACAAAATGCATATTTTATGTTATTATGTTCTGCCTGATGCAGACCCTCTCTAAGCACTTGTTATAAAATGGGTGAGAAGAATTACTTGTAACCTTTCACTAACTTAAGGAATTATTTTTGCAGTGTGGATATAAGGCACTGTTTGGTGCATTATTAAATAATACAGATCCCTTCACATGAACTGACTTTATACCCATAACTATACTGGTTCCATTGCAAAAGTCCTTGAAGAATGTCTAACAAAAAATTATCTGACTCTATTGAAAATAATGACATCATTTTACAATCCCACTGTGAAGTCTAGAACACCTTTAGTACAAAGACTGAAATCTGCACAGTCACTGACTTTATATTTTCAGTTATGGACAAAGGTCGTGTGAGAGGAGACCTCTTTATTGAATTAAAGACTGCTTTTGTAATATATATATGGTCATAAATTATATATTAAAAAACTGGCACTTCTAGATCTTGCTGAATGTTCCACCAGATGATTTTCTAATTACCTCCAAAAAAGATTCAATATTCTCAGACACTACTATACTAAAATCTTGTGTACTTCAATGCTGTATCCTATGACCAATCAATATAAGAATGTATATTAATGATTAACTACTTCTTGAATCTTATAAAACCTTCAATACAATCGTCATCTATCCAATAAGACTCATGGACATTTGTAACCACTTTAAATCAAATGCCTTTATATTTAACACCATCTAAACCAAAGCAATGCTGTCTGGCACTTCTCAGTACTTATCAAATTCCTACTACATAACAAGGGACTTCTTAGCTCCAGTTATAGATTTAATACATTCTTACAAACATGTAGGAATCCTCCTTGATCTCTACTTAGACTTTCCAATCCATAATGAGGCTACTTCCAAACTCCTTCTAAGTTACCTTAACTTCTGCTCTTAAGTAAGCGTAGAAGCCTCTGAGCCTATCACTAAAAGATACTGACCCCCAAAGCTAGAACATTTCTTTCTTCTAACTGCTCTTTCTTCTGCTCACTGTGCACAATTAACTACAAAATGCTTAATCAACAGCTTGCAAAATGCACCAGCTTAACAATTATTACACATTACAATATTATTCTAAAATAAGTAATTTCTTTCCAGCCCATCTATAGGAAGGGCGGGGGCTGATATGACAGCAGCCCTGTGGGTCAGATTGCTGGGTAGTAGTGGTGAATCACTTTGCTGAAAACCTTATGATTATAAAATTAAATTTAGTATATAAATGATTATGTTCTGTAGGACACCCCAGATTGTATCCAAAAGTGCCAAAATCACAAACTACGAACCAAAACAGAAACTAAGCAGGCGAACGCTCCCAAATGAATTTATTCACAAGATAAATGTAAGCAAAGTACACAACCAAGCTTTTGTGAGCAATTCCACCTTCATCAGACAACTTACAAGTCAGGCATCAGTGTTTAAATACATTAATTACATACTAATTAATGTAATTGTATTTAAACACTGATGCCTGACTTCTAAGTTGTCTGATGAAGGTGGGACATTGAGCTCACCGAAAGCTTGGTTGTGTACTTTGCTTACATTTATCTTGTGAATAAATTCATTTGGGAGCGTTCGCCTGCTTAGTTTCTGTTTTGGTTCGTAGTTTAGGACACCCCAGATTACAACATGTTTTTATTTCAATTAATATACTGATAGTAGATGAAGATTGTATTTTATCTGGATTTTAAAACATGCTATTTTATGACAGACATTACACGGAACAAGTATTGTATTTTAGCAGAGCTGTTAGATTAGAGAGAAGTCAAGGCATCTCCTTTTTTCTTTGTTGAAGTTTAACTATTATTTGCCATGACTTTAGAGTATCTTGGAGCCTCCATCTTGCCCATATATGCTAAAGAATTGTTGCTCTTCCTTTATAGCTGGCAGTCTTTATTTATTACTCCTGTCAAAGTATTACTTGAAGGAAAATTAAATCTATGAAACTTACTGAAAATGCTTTAATATACCTCATATTAGCTGTTTTTATACATGTACCTTCACAATTTAAACAGATGCCTATCTTAAGACTTAAGTAAGGAATCTAGGTTTTCTGAACCATATTCTCTACACTACTTACAGGATATGGTTCAGAAAACCTAGATTCCTTACTTTAGTCTTAAGATAGGCATTCTCTACACTACTTATTCTCCGCGGTGGTGGTGCTGCGGTAGAGTTGTCCCCTCACAGTAAGACACTGACCGGTTTGACTCTTACCTAGAGCATTTTCTGCGTGGAGACATGCGTGAATGGGCGTACCTTCGTTGAAGGTTGTGCGTTAGGGCTGGCAACTCAGCATGTAAAAATCAACTGCCAATCATTAGCGGACCGGAGTTCTGCTGTGGCGAACCCTAACCGGGAAAAGCCGAAAGACACAACAACAACATTCTCTACACTACTTATGCGTGCTTGCTGATATTTCCTAGGGAGAGGAGCCATGTTCAGCAACTGCAGAACTTGAACAAAAAAATGGTAAGAAAAATAAGCAAAAAGCAGGTTACACTTCAGACTGGCACATGTATGAGGCTGGAAGTTTAAGAGCTTGTTTTAAATGAGAAGAATGTGCTGAAAAGTTGCTCTGAGGCAGCTGAGGTTAAGTATAAAAAGAAGGCTTTGTACTTTGCTGCAAGAACAGACCACATTGACACAAATCCATTCCCTGCTTAATTACATTTCATCTCAATTAATATGACAGATGTAGTCCTGTCTCCTTTCCTTAGTAACAGCCAGTTACAGCCAGTGGGGAAGCTATAAAATCACAACAGGTCAGGATCCTGTGCTTTAGAGTATTTTCTTGTCTTTGAAACAGTCAGCCCTCTTTGCAAAGTGATAGTACAACTTACGTTAAAAATGACAAGTTGACCAGTAATTTCTTCAGACAAACAAGATATATGACAAAGTTGAAGAGGTATGAAAGAGGAAAACTAATTATTTTATCAGTGACAGTTCATTTAGAAGAGAATTCAGGTTGCAGGTTTGTGGGAACCCCCATTTTTAGTCTCCTATCTTCCCAGTTCTGGTTTTGCTCTCTGTTTGGTGGGACCGAACTATTGCTCCATCTGTGCTAGCTGATACATTTGTCCTTTTTAAATTTATGTTACCAGGCTTTTCCTACCTGTACCTCATATACAGAAATATGCTGCAATGATCTGATGCCATCTTTTAGTTACTGATACTGATTATTCTCCCGTTTCTATTTCTTTGTGTTAGGTTCTGCATAATGATAGAAGGACATACAGGCATCAGCTTGCCTTTAGCTTTGGTTACTTCACTCCCCCACATGTAGGCAAAGGATTTGCTCAGATGCAGTTATTCCAGAGCTATTGCTATATCAAATTAAAACAGTATTAAAGAATATTTATAAAACTTTAATTCAGGTGAAAGCAAAATAATGTGCTCAAAGATGAAACTGACCGATAAGTACTGTGAAGAAGGAAAGTCATTAAAGCAGTCACAAAAAAGGATTTAGGTATTTTATTCAATACTAAATTTTATTTTAGTAAATATTGAGGGTCTTCAAGGTAAATGCTTTTAGACTGCTAGAAACATTATTATTCATGCTTAGTTCAAGGAATTATTACTAAAGCCTGACTTGGAATATGTACTTTTAATTTAAAGTCCTAGATTTAGAAGAAGATATTAAATCCTGTGCAGGGTTTGGAGATGGATAAGTAAAGGACTTAATAACTTCAATTTCTTCAACTTCAGTTTTACTTCTCTTCTTATTTCCTGAGTGGGTTTACAAATCAAAGCATATAAATGCAAATAGTAAAACTGCAAAAATATGAATTGTTATGTTGGAAAATGCGCTTCCAATCTGAGCACTGATAAAACTGACATACATTACTAACAATTATTTAATGTACAAAGTGATAAAACTCATCACAATTGTAAAATAAATGACAAGATCAATGTTGTTGTTGTCTTTTGGCTTTTTCCGGTTAGGGGTCGCCACAGCGGAATTCCAATCCGCTAATGATTGGCAGTAGATTTTCACAGTGCCGAATTGCCAGCTCGATGCCCAACCTTCAATGAAGGCACCCCCATTCATGCATGTCTTTTGGAATGCCACTCGACCCATGGGGAGGACATGCAGACTCTACACAGAAGGCACTCCCCACACACTAGCTGAGAATCGAACGGGAGAACCTCTTGCTGTGAGGCAACAACGCTACCACTGCACCACCGTGGAATAAATGACAAGATCAATATGGAAGTAAAACTTTAGTCCTTGAGCCAGCTCCACTGGCATGCAGGGATTAAGCTCTCACAACTATCCGTGTGACTAGAGTTTGATTAGTGGGTCAGGTGCCTGCTTGGAACAGCAGAGGAAAAGACAGGAATGTTGCAGTGATTTTGGCTCACCTGTCTTTAACAGGAGGGACTGGGCACATGTCTGAGGCACACTGTCCTGTACTAGCATCCTCACTAGAGATTGGAGACAAGATAGGGAAATTGGTTCCTAAGAGGCAGGATAATCAGGCAGTCTTATGGGATTATGTCACTAGCAGAAGTAAGTGACAGGTCCTCACTAATACCTATTGCATGCAGAGCATGAAGCATATCATTGGGCATGTTCCATGTGATTAGTGCTAACTACAAGAAAAATCCTTAAGGCTGGCTAAATATCAACCTCTTTCAAACACCTGGCACCCTGACTGATGGTTAGCAGACAGTGGGGGAGAAAAAGGGGAAAAAATATTAAAGTCCTCAAAGTAAAACCAGGGCTAGCTTGAAAACTGCAAAACTCAAGGACAAAAAATGATGAACAACTGTGGCAAAAATGCAGTCCAGTCCCACTTACAAAAGTCATAGACTCGACACTGGGCTGGACATAGCCTAAAGTGAGTTCAAAACAGGCCAACAAAAATTTTTGAACTCCATTAGCAGTCCACAAACTGAGTGACAGCTGGGGTGGCAATAACAGCAGAAAGGTTCAGTGCCTTCAAGATGGGCTACAGAAACATCAAGTTAAAAACGGAAACAGCAGTACAGCTCAACTTCTCTAAGGCAGCAGCACAACACACAAACTGGAAGAAAACTACAGCAGGACTAGAGATATCCAGGTGAATCAGACTGAAGTGTAGCAATGGTAATAACACGTTGTTGGAATCCTCAAGTCGCTTAGACTGCAGGACCAAATACAGACTGAAGAAAAGCTAAATCTTCCTGAGCATTTCCAGGAACATTCCAAGCTGCCAAAGGACAATAATCAGCATGATAACAACAACGAGGAAAACACTGCAGCCGAAGTAAACTTACATCTTCGAGCTGCCATTCTAGTAAACCAAACACAAATTTAATTCAAACGCATTTGGAGTCAGATGCTTAGACGAGAACAAACTACACACCAAAGTTGTTCTAGATAGCCAAACTGCTGACATCTTGGACAGACCATAAAATCATTTACAGTGCCAAGATAAAGGCATTAATTCTAAATTCCTTTCTATCTGGAAGACTGATTGCGAATGTGATTATTTTGTGGAGAGATAAGTCAAGTGAAAGCTGAGCATTATGCTAAGGGGCAGATTTTATTCTGTAATGAGTACACAAACAAATAAAACCAAAAAAGTTATGTTATGACAAATTTTGGAGTTTTCATGGATTCTCTGTCTCTGTGAGGTTTCGTTGAAGCCTCTTGTTTACTTCTACATTCCATAAATAGATAGATCAAGTGGAGACACAGCAAGTTGCCCTTAAGATTGCATGCGCGAGTGTGTGTGTGTGTGTGTGTGTGTGTGTGTGTGTGTGTGTGTGTGTGTGTGTGTGTGTGTGTGTGTGTGTGTGTGTGTGTGTGTGTGTGTGTGTGTGTGTATATGAATGCAGGGAGCACTAGTTAATAATCTAGAAGCTATTTCTTTTTCTTGCTCTGTATGCATCAAGAGAGAGAGAGAAAGTATGAGAGAAACAGTTGCTAGGTTATGAAGTAAGGCAGAATGAAGGCAAGCATCTCAGTCCTAATAAGCAGGTATTGGCCAGCTATAGAAATGTTTGCATTTCTTAACTACAAAGAACACCACAGTAATGGTCTGGTTAGTCTTCTGTTCAGGGTCATTTAATCACTGGAGGGTGGGGTTGGGGTAGGTGGCAACAAGGGACCTGGGGTTCAAAAGGGTTGTGTCACTTTAGCCATCAAACTCCCTTGCTACAGCTCTGCTCCAGTAATGAAAACAGCCACCTCACTGCTCTCCTCACTAACTTCATACTAATTTACACAATTACCATCCATTTCATGCAAGAAAACAGTTGCTAGCAGTTAAACTGTACTTAGCTAGCACATAGCTCCCAGGACTCTGGATAATACACATTTAAAAGATCTTCATTAACAGTCACTATAGAAAGAAAGATCATTTTCTAAAATGACCTCCATTACGAATACTACATAAAGATCATTTTCTAAAACAACCTCCATTTACAGATGCTACAGAAAGTTAATTTTCTAAAACAACCTCCATTTATGGATGCAGCTGTGACAATAAGAGGTACTGCCAGCCATGCCAGGAGAAATAGGGCAGTGGATTAGTAACATATGCCAGAACTGCTAGCAGGAATTTTGTAAATAATTATATGCCATTTGTATATGAAACAGATTTGTGCAGATGCTTATGCTGAAAATGTATTTGTGAGGTTTGCATGTGTTAAAATGTATCAACAGTGGACCCTGCTGGAAGGATAAGAAATGTACATTTATTATTGCAACTGATTTAAATGTACATTTTTTAATAGAGGATACTGGGACAGCAGAAGTTAATCTTAATCCACCTGATTTTGCAAAATATAGCTGAAATTAAATTAAGCCATAAAGATGTTATCTTACACTTCTGGTTGCAGCCAGAAAAAAAATGTCTGGGAAAACAAGTATTAGGAGTCTTCTTTATTGTCTTTAGCAGGGAGATAATTGCTCCTCTGGAAGGTTAGAGGGTTGAACTTCAGAAGCTGCAGAAGATCTGAGCAAAGTCATATCTACGTGTATGGTCACACATAGGTGCAAAAATCCTAGCAGCTTGTAGTGTTGGTAATGGTGTGGGAAACAAGAGTCAGATGACCAGATGTGATGCCATTGTGTAATCAACACAGAAATAATATTAGATATTATATTGAGAAGTCTGTCTGGGAGACTAGGCATTCTGTATTCTGTCTTGGATCTGACTACAAGGACTACTCACCCACTTCATTTTGCCTTACTCTAGTAGTGACCAGGGTCTAGTAGTCTTTAGATTATGCAGGAAAATATAGTAAGATTAGTGAAATAGTGTTTTTCTGTAACTGTGTGACTCTTTCCAGCTGTGATATTTTCAATATTCCCTGTGGCTGAAACTCTGGTGTTTACTGTAAATAGATATTTGGTGTTTTCTTGTTCTTTTATTATTAAATATATTTAAACTTTAAACTGTGGCCTGTCCTTTTAGAAAATATTTACGTTTTAAGAGTTTTTGCATGTATTTATTTGGTGACAGTTCTGGCCACTCCTGAAAGCCTTGCTACTGGTCAAACTACCATTTGTATTAATATTAATTTCTCTCAATATAATTGGGTACCCTTCCAAGATCCTTAGGTAGCTGGCTCTGTAGTGTCTGGTGGCAGTGATAACTATCTTATAGTCTGGGCAGAAGGTGACATAGCTAGTAAACCTTTGCCAACCTTTCCCAGGTGTGTGTGTGTGTGTGTGTGTGTGTGTGTGTGTGTGTGTGTGTGTGTGTGTGTGTGTGTCAGCTACTTTAACAAGGACACAAAGCACTGCTTTCACAAAGAAACTGGTGGAGAACTTTGCTGGGACACTCAGCTGAGGATTTAACTCTGCATCTGTACCAGTGTGGGGTCTTATTGGAGACCTGGAGGGAGATACATAGGGACGCCTGGACCCTGGGCTGAGTGTGTGCCTTGTGTGCACTTAAGAGATACTGTACTTGATGCAGAGAGGTCTGCATCTCAATGTGCTGAATGTATCCATTTGTATTCCAAGTGAATGTCTCGCTCCAATATCAGTGATGAGGATTCCGGCTCCTATATCACTAGCCCAGCATGGGGACCATCACATATTGTTTGGCAGTGGTGGGATCACATATCAAATATTAGTTCGCAGTGGTGTGGATATTGAACTTCTGTAGCTTGTAAGCAGTTGGTAGTAAA
Organism: Protopterus annectens; assembly: GCF_019279795.1. Classification (NCBI taxonomy): domain Eukaryota; kingdom Metazoa; phylum Chordata; order Ceratodontiformes; family Protopteridae; genus Protopterus; species Protopterus annectens. The sequence goes on from NC_056743.1 coordinate 1,284,601,511, forward strand.
GGTGTACTCTCAAGCAGCCACAAGGTCAGCATTCAGAGTTTCATTTCACAACAGATTTATTTATTTGATTTTTTGTTAGTTGAGTTTAGTCAGAGAGAGCAGACAAAAATGTTGGCAGAAGATTATGGCAAGCTGACAAAGAACCAGTTGGCCAAGGTGTGCGAAGACAAAGGAATGGAGTATACCAACCTGACTAAGGAGGAAATTATTTCAGCCTTAGTTGCAGCTCAGACCAGCGTCCAGAAGGATAACCAGTCTGATGATGGAAATTTGCAGCCCTCAGAAACAGGACAGTTCAATATTTCCTCAGAGGACTTAAAAATCCATCTGGAATTAAAGAGACTTGAATTGGAGTTCAGATGTTCGAAGTTAGAATCAGCAGAGAGACTGCGGCATTTGGAAGCTGAAGAAAAGGACAAAGAGATGTAATTATACTCATCAGAGAGGCTGTGTCATTTGGAGGCTGAAGAAAAAAAGAAGCAGCATCAACATGAAAGGGAGATGCTGTCTCCTCATCAGCGTCATGGAGGTAATTTGGAAAGGGAATAACCAAACCCCAGAAGCAGCAACGTTCAGTAAAATATTTTCCACAATTTACAGAGGGTGATGATTTTGATAGTTTTATTTATATATTTGAAAGAGTATGTAAACAGTATAATGTTGGCCAAGGTCTCTGGGTATGGTTCCTGATCCCCTTACTTCATGGTAAAACTGTACCTGCTGTTTCTAAATTGTTTGATACTGATTGCTTAAACTATGATACAGTTAAAAATGTTTATTAGAATGTTTTAAGCTAACACCCGAAGCTTACAGAAAAATGTTTTGTTAGCATAGATGCAGGGCAGATGAAAGTGTGGGTGATTATATTACTAAGTTAAGCACTTATTTTCATAGGTGGGTGAGTGGGTGTCAGATCACTGCTTTTTGAAAGGCTAGCAGACCTTTTGGTGAGGGAACAAGTTTTTAGCACTTTGCCTGAGGACATGAGAATCTGGTTGGCAGGCCGAGAGTGCAACTCTGCAGATGAGCTGGGGAAAAAGGGGATTCTCTACTTAGCAAGCAGGGCATCACTGCACAGGAAAGGGATGCCCAGTGCTGCACATGGATATAGGGCAATCCATGGTGGGCAGCCTAAACGGCCCCAACAGAATCTGCCTTTAACATGGGAAGCCACTAGTTCAGGTACACAGCCAGGATCAAGGGTTAAATGTTTAAATGTAACCAGTGGGGCCATGTAGCATATAGATGCCCACAGAGGCAAGGTGGGAAACAAAAGATGGGGGAGCCAGCAAGGGGTAATAACAGTATGCCAGTGGTAAGTTGGCTGGAGACAACAGGGGTACCAGACTATCACCAGAGCTTATATCCGATGGTAGTGGATGGAAAACAGCCCACTGCTAAGACAGACACAGCCTCTGTTATAGCCATTGTGAAGCCTGCAGTGGTTTAATAGGAACAGTACTGCTTGAGCAATCCACTCCAGTGAGAGCTTTAGGAGGGACCTAATTCCAAATGCGTTTTGCCAGGGTTCACCTTTACTGGGAAGGTGGAAAAGGAAGCAAGCAAGTAAGTGTGTTTGAGGATATCTCTGCAGATGTCTTGATAGGGAATGATTTTGATAATGCAGTACCTTGTGTGTATGCAGTTACACAGAGTCAGGCTTGGAGATAGGCATGTGGGTCTGGTAGCCTGGGGGAAGACCCAGACAGACATCACACCTAAAGCCAGGGCTGGTGGTGTGGCTATTTCAGAGAGGGAGCTACCCTGTAGCAGTGAGCCTGAATGTGAGCCACAACTGCTGGTAGATACTGATACTCCCTTGGACAGAGTGACTGCAAGGGCAGAGGTGAGTGATAGTACCCAGGCTGACATTGAGGCACCGGTGTCAGAGGCTACCAGACTTCATGTAGAAGATGTGCTGGGAAGAGTTACCAAGACAGAGTTGAGACAAGCTCAGCTCTCAGACCCTACACTAAGAGGCTTGAAGGAGGTAGCTAGGGAGGCACCTGATTCTCAAGGAAAAAGGGAGTCTGTATACTGGAACAAAGAATTACTATATAGAGAGTTGACCCCTGAGAGAAGGCTAAAGGGTGAAGTAGTACAGCAGTTGGTAGTACCTAACATCTACTGTCTGGCACTTCTAGCCATAGCCCATGACATTCCTTTTGCAGGTCATATGGGCATAATGCATACCAAGAGACATATTATGCAGAACATTTATTGGCCTGAAATTGCAAGGGATGTAACAGGGTACTGTAGGATCTGTGAACAGTGATAAAAATAGACAAGGCAGGAGACAGGGTCAAAGCTCCTTTAATGTCAGTGCCTGTGATTGAGGAGCCATTTCAGAGGGTAGTTATGGATATTGTGGGGCCCCTGTGTACCCCAAGCTCTACAGGGAAGAAGTATATCCTGGTGGTAGTAAATTATGCTACTAGATACCCTGAGGCAGCGTCTCTGTCATTCACTAAGGCAGAACAATGGCAAATGCTTTGCTAGAGATTTTCATCAGGGTCAGTTTCCCAAGAGAAATACTGACTAACAGAGGTGCCAATTTCATGTCAGACCTCCTGGCTTGTCTGTGGAAGCATTGTGGGATGAAGCACTTAAAGACAATCCTCTACCATTCCCAGACTAGTGGTTTTGTGGAGATGTTAAACTCTACACTAAAGACCATGCTATGGGCATTTGCAGACCAGTTTAAGAGAGAGTGGGACAAATATTAGCCCCACCTGCTGTTTGCTTACAGAGAGTTACCCTAGGAATCCACAGGTTTTTCACACTTGAGTTGATGTATGGGCATAGGGTAAGCAGACCTTTAGATTTGATTTGTGATGAGTGGGAGAGTGAGTGTGAATCCTACAAGGAGTCTGTAGTGGCATATGTCCTAAACCTTAGGACAAGACTTAGGGAGCTCATGGGCTTGGCCCAAGAGAACCTGGCAAGAGCTGAACAGTAGGAAAAAGGTCTGGTATGACAGAAGTGTTTGAACCAGAGAGTATGCAGGTTATGGTTCTCATTCCTGTCAGACCCAATAAGTTGTAGGCAGCTTGGGATGGACCCTTCAAAGTGGTAAGGGAGGTCAATGATGTTAACTATATGGTAGAACTGCTAGACAGGAGGCAGGCCCACAAATTGTACCATGTTAATATGAAGAAACCTTACCATGATAGTGAGGCCCTGGTGCTGAGTATTTGCAGTGGATGGCAGGAGGAGTTTGAGGGGGAGCTGGTGGATGATCTCCTCAGTGAGGCTCAGACTGACACCTCAGTGCAAGGGGTAGCAATGTCCCAGAGGTTATCTCTTACCAGGTTTGAGAAATCAGAGCAGTCTTACAGGAACTTGGGAACAGGCCAGATAAGGTAGTGTGAACCTCAGCCTGCAAGCAGGCATTCCAAATGCTTAAAGGGTCTTTGGGAAGATCCTCTGTGTTAGCCAGCCAGCAAAATGCTAAGTTAGTATGGTGGAGCCTAGGATGACATGCATATGATATGACAGTGAATCACCATAGTGGGGTTAGCAATGCCAATGCAGATGGGATCTCAAGACAGGGTATAGGGTAATGCATTCCCAGATAGGGTAATTCCTCTCAAGCAGCGTTTCTCAAGGGGCACTTGAAAAACTAGCTTGAGTCTTCAAAGTGGGAGAGGTGTGAAGATAGGAGGTATTGCCAACCATGCCAGGAGAAATAGGGCAGTGGGTTTGTAACATATGCCAACACAGCTAGCTGGAATTTTGCAAATTATTATATGTCATTTGTATATCAAACTGATTTGTACAGATGCTTGTGTTGAAAATGTGTTTGTGAGGTTTGCTTGTGTTAAAATGTATCAACAGTGCACCTTGCTGGAAGGAAAAGAAATGTATCATTGTAACTGAATTAAATGTATATGTTTTAATAGAGGATACATGGATAGCAGAGGTTAATCTTAATCCACCTGACTTTGCAAAATATAGCTGAAATTAAATTAAGCCATAAAGATGTTATCTTACACTTCTGGTTGCAGCCAGAGACAAAATGTCTGTGAAACCAAACAATAGGTAGCCTTCTTTATTGTCTCTAGCAGGGATCTAATTGCTACTCTGGAAGACTAGAGGGTTGACATTGTTTTATCACTTCAGCAGCTGCAGAAGATCTGAGCAAAGCCCTGTCTATGTGTATGGTCACACAAAGGTGCTAAAATTCTAGCAGCTTCTATTGCTAGTAATAGTGTGGGACACAGAGTCAGATGAACAGATGTGGTATAACTGTGTAATTAACCCAAAAGTAATATTAGATATTATATTGAGAAGTCTCTCAGGGAGACTAGGCAGTCTGTATTCTGTCTTGGATCTGACAAGGACCACTCACCCACTTCATCTTGCCTTGCTCCAGTAAGTGACAAGGGACTACGTACTCTTTAGATTACTCAGGAAAATGTAGTAAGATTAGTGAAATAGTGTTTTTCTTGAACTGTGTGACTCTTTCCAGTTGTGTTATTTTCAATATTCCCTGTGACTGAAACTCTAGTGTTTACTGTGAATAGATATCTGGTATTTTCTTGTTCTTTTATTATTTATTATTAAATATATTTAAACTTTACATTATGACCAGTCCTTTTAGAAAATATTTAAGTTTTGAGAGTATTTGCATATATTTATTTGGTGACAGCTCTGGCCCCTCCTAAAAGCCTTACTGCTGGTCAAATGACCATTTATATTAATATTAATTTCTCTCAGTTTAATTGGGTACCCTTCCAAGAGCTTCAGGTAACTGGCTTTGTAGTGCCTGGTGGCAGTGATAACTACCTTATAATCTGGGCAGAAGGAGGCATAGCTAGTAAACCTGTGGCAGCCTTTCCCAGGTGTGTGTGTGTGTGTGTGTGTGTGTGTGTGTGTGTGTGTGTGTGTGTGTGTGTGTGTGTGTGTGTGTGAGTGTGTATCTGTGTGTCTGTGTGTCTGTGTGTGTTTGTGCAAATCAAATCCCAAAGTGAGTTTGTGTTTCAGCTGCTTGGACAGGGACACAAAGCACTGGTTTCAGAGAAAGAGTGGTGGAGGACTTGGCTTGGGCACTTGGCTGAGGACTTAACTCTGCATCTGTACCAGTGGGGAGTCTTACTCGGGACCTGGAGGGAGACAGATAGAGACACATGGACTCCAGGCTGAGTGTGTGCCCCGTGTGTTCTTAAGGGAAATTGCACTTGATGAAGAGAGGTCTGCATCTGGAAATACCGAGTGTATCCATTTGTACTGCAAGTGATCGCCCTTCTCCAGTGTCAGTAGTGAGGATTCCAGCTCCTTTATTACTGGCCTGTTGTGGGTACCATCACACATTGTTTGGCAGTAGTGTGATCACATATCACAGTACTGACTGTATCCATTTGTATTGCAAGTGAACATGCCTCTCCAGTGTCAGTGGTGAGGATTCAGACTCTTTGATTACTGGCCCAGTGTGGAGACCATCACATATTGTTTGGCAGTGGTGGGATCACATATCACAGCTACAGAAAGGTCATTTTCTAAAACAGCCTCCATTTACAGATGCTACAGGAAGGTCATTTTTCTAAAACGACCCCCATTTACAGATGCTACAGGAAGATCATTTTGTAAAACAACCTCCATTTACAGAGACAGAAAGGTAATTTTCTAAAACTACCATGCAAGATCCTTTAGAAACATCACTCCACTCCTCTACTTTACATCATCCAACATCCAATGCTGTCAAACTACATCTGACTCCTAATAGCCAGTGTGATCCACAGAGTTTACTAGGCAAGTAGGAGAATGTAAGTAGATTGTCAGCCTTTCTTCTGTATCATGCATACACATCACACACAACTATTTAGTGTCACCAATCCACTTAGTGGATGTCTTTTGGGATGTGGTAGGAAACTGGAATACCTACAGAAAATTCACACAAACACGGAGTAGACATACAGCCTGCAAACAGAAGGTATCCCAGCCAAAAGCCAAACCGGATCAACTCTACATGGAAATCACTTATTTGAGGAAACTTATCTGCAGATGTTTCATAAACATGGATTAACCTGAGTGATCCCCTCCCCCCAGAAAATTCATTGTATGCCACCTCCTTAGATGCATACATATATATTATTTGCCTATATCATAAGTAGTCTGTTTGCTTGTCTAATCTGCCACAAATAATTTATTACTGTAAAGAACATCCTTGACTCTATCTCTGTAACCTGTGCTTGCACTTCTATGTGTAATTAATTTTATCTGCCTCCATAATACATATATTTATGTATGTACACACATACATGCCCACCCACCCTAGAAATCATCATCCCCTTAGCCTTATTAGTATTGTCTGTAAAATAATGTAGAACATCATAGTCAATGTTATTAAAAATAAAAGTGATAACCTAGAAACTCTTGACTGTAATAACTTTGTTCTGCAAAGGGTAGCTATTGCCTGCTTCATTCAGATTTTTCTTATGCTGTGACTGATGCTATTAATGGAGGTCATTCTGTCCATGCTGCTTATCTCAACCCGTCTAAGACATTCAAAACAAGTCCCCATTAGGGCATTATTGATAAGTGTAACATTCAAGCATTAACTTAAAGGCCACAAAATAATGAACACGTAGCAAAAATAGGTGTTCCAGTTTTCTACCACATCTCAAAGATATAAGGGCCTGATAGACTATAAAATGTCTCTTCAATCAAAAAAACAGAGTGAGAGTTGGAAGGACCTTCTCATCTAGCAGACTAGTACCTCTTTGTTTGATCAGGGCCTTGCAGTAGGTCTGCGTATCAGATTGTACATCTCTGATGTGAAGGCAGACGTGAAAGGTTGGTGGTTGACCACGTTTATGAGTGACTACAAAGTAGATGCAGTGACTGACTCCCTTACAGCTGGTGTTCAAAACATGGCCTTAGTCCTACCACAATATGTATAGCATAGTTGCATTTGGGAAATAAGTATATCTCATTGATTATTATATAAATGAAAAACTAAGAAGAAAAAAGAGAATGTGTGGGAAGCAATGTGCAGAGTAGGTTTTATATCCCAAGTAGTTCACTATAAAGTTCCAAATACAATACGAATCAGGTTCAGATGTCTCCTCAATGTAAACAGCCTATGCAGGCAATTGCTGACACCCAAAACCAGCGGGTGTGTTCCTCTTCCTGGTAGTACAGCCACAAACTCTTGTTAGTGCCACTCCACAAAACAATAGCTTGTCATGCACAATCAAGTAAATACAAGCATTAAGCGGAGGTTATAAATATTTATTAAATAAAAACGGCAAGCGCTTTCAACTGGTGGTCTTCTTCAGGCCAATAACAACAAAAGTGCTTGGTGCAAACATTTAAATATACAAACATTAAAAATGCAATGATGTCACATCCTCAATAATTGAAGTGCACACATTATTTAAAAATTAAAGGGACAGGAAGTGCTGCCCTAATTTCAAGCATAGCTTATTGTAAACAACTTCTAAAATCATAAATAAAGCATAAAAATATATATAAATCATAAAAATATATGGCATGTATATATATATATATATATAGTCAGCCATGCTGTATTGCTAAACAATCAATCTTATAAACATGTTTTATACATAAAAAGAAATAATATTTCTATTCTTTCAACAGAGCTAAAATATGCATCCACACATGTCATGTGTGGAATGCATGCATCCAAATATCCATGTCATGTACTAATAGAGGTGGAACAGAGATATGGAACTATGATGTTGCATGTGTGCATATATAAAAAATATGTATAAGCGGATAACGCATAAAATATATATGTGTATGTCTATATGCAAGTGCTGTCATCCGCACAAACTTATTAAAACCTAAGTCTCATTAATGGTGGAGACAAAAGCAATTAAGTTTTAATAAATGTTTGTGGATGACTATGGTTGGGTTCTTCTTTTTCGGTTATTTCTGTATTATCTGTGCCCAATGCCAAGTGTTTAACTTATTTTTTTGTTATTTGCCCACGTGTTTGCATGAAAATGAGTATGTGCATGCATTCTTTGATGGGTTGGAGCCCTACTCAGGATGAGCTTCTGTGCCTTGTTCTCACTAAGTGCAGAGACAGGCTCCAGACATCCCTGCCCTGTATTACACCAATAACTGGAAAATTAATATTGTTTGTATGTATAAAGTAATACTATATGCATTTGCCAATTTACAGCACTGGTCATGTGTAGAAAGGGACCTTTGAACAGTTTATCCACCCCCATGTTAATGTATGGACAAAAAAAAATAATAATATAAAGAATCTAAAACTGGTATGGTTGAGAGGGGAGGCTTCCTTTTTTCATTTTATGGATTTGCCTTAATGTTTTTAATAATTTGGTTTCAGTATAGCTATGAATTATTATTGGTCAGTGGAATAAGTAAAGAATATAAAGTATACTCTACACATGTAGGAAAACAGAGTTATGGTGTCATAAGAACAGAGCTGGAGAAGATAGGGGATGTAAGGAATAGGGATGTGTGAAAATAATAATTTTTTGAAAGGCCATTACTACAGATAAGGGGAATTGGAAGACTCTGTGAGTGTATATGCTGGAAACTCATACTCAAGCCAGCAGTACATATTAACTTTACTCTTTCAGGCCAGGCTGCATTGGTTGGTGAGCCAAACTTATATGCAGTTTTCTTTTTTCACTTTAACCTTTCAAGAAGTACTGGTGTAACTTGAGAGATCATGCCTCTGGTGACCAACTGACCTACCTGGGCAGAGAAATGGACCCAAAGACTGTAACTCCTGCCCATCACATAACCCAGGCAGTATATTGGTTGCACATGTGGGATTCAAGCCCCCTGCAGTGCCAGCTTGGAATTAACATATGGGTGGGACATAATACTGTCTATCACATTTTCGGGTGGCAGTCATTGAAACTACTAGAACTGAACTTATTTAGTCTAAATAAAGCCAAAGGTGTGTGCCTATCCTCTCAGGCACAAGGATATACAGAGGTTTAGTTTTGCATAACAAGTTTAGCAACCATCAGACATGAGCTCTTCTGACAGCTAAGCTAAACTGTCAGTGTCACAAGTGACAAAGGAGCGTAGAGTGAAAAGTATCTGACATGCCAATATGTCTAAGCAGGAGATTCTGGTGTCTTTGCATGCAGCAGGAATGCAGCAGCCTAGAGACATCCTAGCAGGAGCTGTGGGTTTGCAGAAACAGACTATAGCCAATTTGTCCCATCCAAGGATGACCTCCAATTCCAACTTGAATTATGAAGACTGGCACTGAGCATGAGGTGCCTGGAAGTTAACTCAGGTAAGCATATGCAGAGGATGGAATGAGAAGAGAAAGAAAACAGAACCATCTTGAAAATGAGGTACTAATTCCTTACCAGCAACATCTGAGTCATGCAAAAGGGGAAAGCCAAACCTTAGAGGCCCACATCAGTACACAACTTCTTCAACAGTAGAGAGATTATTTTGTTAGGTTCATATGACCAGTTGAAAGGCTGTGTGATCAACAGCAGCTTGACCAATGACAGTAGGTTTTAACTCCTTTGCTCATATGTAAAGCAATGCATGCAGTTTCAAAGCTTAGTGATACTGATTATTAAATTCTACTAAAGTTAAAGAATGTTTACTTGTATGTTTTAAGCTAACTCATGAAATGAACATAAAAAAGCTTAGAAAACATAGAAGAAAGGATGATAACATTGTGGGCAAATATACTGCAGCACTAATTTTCATACATGGATAATACACCGGAAGATCAGCACATCTGAAATGCTTGCAGGTTTTTTTTCTGAGCAGGAAACGCTCAGTACTCAGCTTTAATATGTCAGGATTTGGTTGGCAGACTGGGAGTAACACTGCTGAGGAGATGGAGAGGATGGGGGAGCTATATCTATCTAGCAGGTTGCCATTGCACAAGAGAAGAGCACCAGGTACTGCACAAGAGTATAACCCATGGGGTGCAGCTTAAGCCATCACAGCAGGTTGCATTGAAAAGGGGAAGCCATAGGTTCTGGTACACACCTAAGTTTTTGGGTTGGATGTTCCAGATTTAATCAGTGGATACATATATGTTCTCACAATCCACTAAAGCTGGATGGAGAATAAAGTTCTCGGGAAGCAGCATGGAGCATTAGCATTATAACAGTGGTTGGTTATCTGGGGACAACAGCTATAATTATCACAAAAGTCTAGCGCCTATATTGGTGGAAGGGAAAGAGACCATTACCAACAGGGACATGGCCTCAGACATAACCACAATTAAATCTGCAGTAGTGAGAAAGGAGTAATACTTGCCTGTGCAGTCCACTCCAACTAGGAGCTTAGCAGAGGCACCTTTACAGATAACTTTGGCCAGAGTTTATTTGGATTTGGAACATAATTTAGATACTTTAGAGAGAAGCTCATCAGTAGCAGCGAACTGTAATCTGAGCCACAACTAGAAAAAAGGTACTGGGCTTCACTTGCAAGGGGGTTACTTCAAGAGGAGAGGTAGTTTGTTGAACCAGAATCTGAGACACCATTGACAGACGATACTAGTATTCCCTTGGAGGAGGAGCTGTCGAGGCTCACTAAGAAGAAGTTGAGTCAGGCATGTCATTCCAGCCCTACCTTGTACGACTTGAGGGAGTTAACCAAGGAGGCTTATGATCCCCAAGTTCAGGGGAATCTGTATATTAGGACAAAGGGAATGTATACCTAATGGAGCATTGGAAGTAGAAGTAATACATCAGGTGGTACTGCCTAGCTTCTGCTAACAAGCACTTCTATCAATAACCCATGATATTTATTTCACAGGCAGTATGAGTATAAATCATACAAAAAGAATGCTTATGCAGAATTTTTATTGGCCAAGGATTACAAAAGTTTGTCAAGTTTAAAGACATACCCAAGGCTGAGTTGATGCCTTTGTATGTTATTAAGGAACCATTTCAATGGGTAAATATAGATATTGTGAGACCTGTGAATATCCTACTTTCTGCAGGCAAGAATTGTATCCTTGTAGTAGTGGATTATGCTACTAGATGCATAGAGGTGGTGGTTCTGCCTTCTTTAGAAGCAGAGAAGGTGACAAATGCTTTGCTAGATATTTTCAGCAGGGTTATTTTCTTAGGGAAATATGGACAGACATAGGCATAGCTGGCTCAACCAGCATCCTATATGGTTCCACGAACTAACCTCACAACCCCTCAGCTTTTTGAGAGAAGAGCAGAAAAAACCTACAGGATGCCAGTTATTTGGCTTCTTGCAGACTGAACCCAGACCACTCCCCTACCCTACCCCAAGCTCTTCAATTGAAGAGCAAAAAGCAAAAAGTCTGCAATCAGGTACGTGGGGCTCCTGAAATACAGTAGCTCATCAGGTCACATTTCTCCTCCCTGCCCCCCGACCGTCTTTTCTCACATTTTAGCAAGAAAGAGAGAACAAATTATTTTTTTTTCTTTTAAACTGTAGCAAACTGCTTGCTAGAAATGTAGTAAACAGTTGCTACAGTGCTCAAGTTTCAGTTAAAAAAATATTTTTTTTACCTTTAAACAAACTGCTTGCTATAGTTTATACCCTGTGGGGGGGGGGGGGGCAACAGTGCTCTGGTTTCAGTCATAGCTCTCAACCCATCACAGATAAATCTCAACAGAATCAGGGACAAACACAGAAATAATCAGAGACAATCAGGGACACTTTCAAAATATTAATTCTATTAACTTGAGGCATCGACAGAACAACTGTCTGAATGTGAATTAATATGCAGTTTCTGAAGTAAAAGATGTCTATAACTCTAATTATTGTCACTATTTATTAAGTATAATTCAGCATATATTCTCTAAAAGTCACCATCTTTCGGAGAGATTAAGAGGGACAGAGCTAAAATTTGAGTCAAAATCAGGGTAAGTTGGGAGGTATGGTTTCAGTTTTAAAAATGATTTTCTGTTTTATTACTTTGCTACAGTCAGTTCAGACTACACATGGAGCACTGCAGTACTCAGCTTTTACTAAAAATGAAAAAAAAAATAGAAAGAAAACATAAACTGTAGCAAACTGCTTGCTACAATGTAACACACAGTTGCTACAGTTTAGACCAAACAGGGGGCACTACAGTGCTCATGTTTGACTGTGAATACAGTTGTCTGCTTTGCCCTTTCCTTGCTACTCAGGTGCCAATTTTGTATCAAACCTACTAGCATGTTTGTGGAAAGTCTCTGTGGTAAAGCATTTAAATACTACCCTCATCACATCTGGACGTAATTTTATTCTATGTTGAAGACAATGCTGGGGCCATTTGCAGGCCAATTCTTGAGGAGTGGGTTAAATACAAGCTCCATTTTCTTTTTGCAGTACAGGAAATTGCCTCAGGAATCCACACATTTTTTGACCATTAAACTATTGCATGGTCACCGAGTGATGAGGGCCCCTGGATTTAATTTGTGGTGAGTGGGAGGATGAGTCTGATTCCCAAAAGGAATCTGTTGTGGAGTATGTTCTAAACTTTAAGACAAGTCATAGAAAGCTTGTAATGATGGCCCAGGAATAGCTGTCAGAAGCACAATAGCAACAACAAGTCTGGTATGACAGGACAAACAGAGAGTATTCTGTTGGGCAGCAGGTGATGGTGCTTATTTCTGTTAGATGCAAGCTGCAGGAGTCCTGGGAGAGCCCTTTCATCATTGTGAAAAATGTGAGTAATGTTAGCAATATAGTAAAATTGCCAGGCAGGAAGCAGAAGCACAAACTTTAACATGTTAAGATGATAAAGTCCTATCATGAAAGAGAGGGCCAAGTGTCACAGTATCTGCAGTGTAAGGCAGGAGGAGCTGCTCAATATTTATGATGAGGCTTGAATGAAGTATCCATGTCCAAACAGCTATGTTCTAGCCAGGTTCAGGAAATCTAAGTGGTATTACTGGAATTTGGGAGTATATTCACTAACAGGCCAGGGTGTACCCACCTGGATGAGAACCATATGAACACATGACCCAATAGCGCATCAAACATGTCCATTACAATGTGCCAGAAAGAGGAATATCCAAGACAGGAACAGTAGGATATGTCAGAACTGGAGATAATCCATGAGCCAACAGTTCCTGGGCCCCTCCAATGGTGTTGGTGCTAAAGAAAGATAGCAGCGGATTCTGTGTGAACAACAGAAAGCTGAACAGTTGCATGCAAGAAGATGCTTACCATGTCTAAAACAAATGAAGCCTTATAGTGGCAGTTTGGGATCCTTAATTATCTAAACATTATTGATTTGACCAAGGGTTACTGGCGGGTAACCTTGACATCTGCAGCCAGGGAGAGATCAGGATTTGTGACCCAATTTGAGTTATCTGAGTTTACAAAAATGCCCTTTGTAATGAAGAATGCCCTCTGTGACTTTTCAGAGGCTAGTATGCCCTTACTTATATGGATGACATAACCATTTACAGCTGATCATGGACAGAATATGTTCAGCATGTTATGGAGGCATTGGGAAGACTGCAGTTGGCACAGCTGACTATCAAGGCCAGTAAGTGTCAGAGTGGATGTGGCATGAGGTATCTTATCTGGTCATAAAGTGGGAGGTGGAAAGATTAGGACACAACTGGCCAAGGTCAAAGTTGTTTCCTCATAGACCAAACCTAATGCAAGAAACATGTGAGGGCTTACTTAGGGACAACAGGGTACTACAGAGAGTTTGTTACTCACTATATTATGACAGACACTACCCTTACAGACCTTACCAGGAAAAATAGACCTGATAAGGTTGCCTAAACTCTACAGTGTCAGCAGGCATTTCAAATGCTCAATGAGGCTTTAAGTGTGCTCTCTGTACTAGCCAGTCCTGATTTTAAGAATTCATTTTGCAGACAAGTGCTTTCAGCTTTGGGGTGGGACTGTACTAATAAAAGTTTCCTCAGAAGAAGAAGAGCACAATATTGTAAACTTAAACCACAGACTTCAACACAAGGAGGAATCCTATGCAGCCATAATGAAGGAGTGACTGGTAATAGGCCAGACTCTGCGAAAGATATAATCCTACCTGTATGGCAGAAAGTTTACAGTGGATACAGATCTCAACACTTTACAGTGGTTGCATAGGGTAAGTGGGCAGAATGGAAAGCTTAAATAGAGTTTAACCTTGCATTCCAACAACATGACCACCTAGCAATGGAGTGAAGACACTAATACTAATGCAGATAATCTTTCTAGAAAGGGAACAGGAGAGTACACCAGAAGACTTCATCCTTGTCTAAAGCTTTTGTTTTTGCATAATGCCTCCAGAATGATTAAACTTTTTAGAGAAGAGAATTGTGGTGACAGGATAGGGAAAGTCATTTAAAATGTGATGCTTTTTTTCTTTCTTGATTTCTCAATGCTGACACATGTATAAAACTATGCTTAAGATCTAAAATCTGCAAATATATGTCTCCTGTGGCCTGATAGTACATGGATATTTGTCTGTAAAACAAAAGGTAAAAAAAGAGATGAAAGGAAAATAAATCTGTGAAATCTGTAATTGAAATGTAAAGTGTAACATTATGCAGTTTCTCAAAGAAGACATAATTGCTTCTAATTAAGTCACAGAGGTTTGCAGTCAGGAAGAAAAAGGCCATAAAAAGTACAATTAAAATATACTTCAAACATGTAGCTGGGCAGGGGTCTATATCATCCAATGCTTAAAAAAGCGAACGATGAATAATCGACTCCATGGAAGTGAAAGCTTACAATCTCAAAAGCTCAGAACAGCAATTTTTTTCCAAGGGAAAAAAAAAATTGCTGTTCCAAAAAAAAAAAAAAGAAAAACAAAATTGAAACAATACATAAAGTGGGAGGCTTTGCCCCCACACCCCTCGATGTGGTGGGCTATGCCCCCCACACACCCCCTACTTAAATATATCAACTCCGAGATCACACTACAGTGCCAAAAATGACAGAGTAACAGAAGTGGCCAAGCAAATTCTTTCCCTGTGAAAGAATTTGCTTAAAAGCCTCTTTGCTACTTTGCCTTATCATTGTTTTAAGTTTGACCAAGATGCATTCGATAGAATGCATCTTCTTAGGTCATCTAATAGGAACCTGCTGGGCAGAACAGTCATCAATATGCAAATTCATTACTTTGTGAAGGTGGAATAATCTTTTTATTTTAAAAAGAAGTGATGTAATCTGATTTAACTCCCTTATGTTTTATGTGAACAGAATAATAAGTTGAAATGCATATGTTTAAAGCTGAAAGCAAAGTTTAGTTATTGCTTGGAAGATCATAGTGACCATTTTATGGCTGTAGGCATAAAATAAAAGAATCATCAGTCCAGCTAAATTATCTAGTCAGCAAATAGTAACAAACAAATAAATAAATACATTTCTGTGAAAGTTTGCTGTTTGAAATTTGCCTTAGATAATTTTATTAACTTAGAAGAGTTAGATCCAGTATTTATTTTGTAAGAGACAGCTAGGACATTTATTTAACAGTCAAGCTGATTCTTGTTTAAATATTCTGCCTGTACAACTGAAACCTTTTTTAATATATTTACAAATAACCTCAATGTCTCCTGCTCCCACTCTACCTTAATACAGTATGCAGATGATTCCATAATTATTAACACCTCCGACAATATACAAAATATCCACACTGTCACTCAACAATCTCTGCACCTATTAGAACAATGGCTAACTGAAAACCTGCTTCTCAACCCCAAAAAGACCAGGCTCCTCCTTTTCCTTCCAAAAAATCTCAATCCAGCTAAAGACAACTTCACCATCTCATCCTTAGATAATACAATTAACACCACTGACTCAAACACCAAACTGCTCGGCGTTACTATAGACAACCAATTAAAATTTGACCTACATATCTTAAACTGTATAAAAAAGCCCAATCAAAAAGTAGTTCTTCTATACCGCAACAACAAATATATACCTAACCAATCTAGACCTATACTGACTCAAACATTTATTCTACCATCCCTGCTGTATGCTGCCCCCATACTTGCTAACCTCCAAAATAATCTCTTAACCAAACTGGAAACCAACTATAAGATAGCAAGATTTGCAGCCAGTAATAGCTATAAACCCCATCACTGTATATCCCTGAAAAGCTTAAGATGGCCTGAGCTCCCCCACATGCTTCAGCTATCACAACTACAAATTGCACACAGCATCCTAAATAGCCCCAACTCCTGCCCTTGCATCAATAATTACTCCCTACACACCCAATCATCACCTCAGAAGCACACAACAAAACTTTCTGTAGGTGACTAAGTCAAACAAAAATATTGGAAAAATACTTTACAGTCATTCAATTGCATACTCATGGAACAAAGTTCCATTGTCCCTTCGCTCCACTACCAAAGTAGCAAATTCAAAAAGCAACTAAAAATTCATTTCCAGCATGCGTGGATCTGTACTTGTCAGGAAATTTCCTAATGAATTTTTCTTCTCTCAATTAACATATCTGCCTGGTATCTACCTAAACCGTCTACATATATTACTCCATGTTTTCAAAGAATGGTGCTTTCCTCCTTGGCTACTGCTGTTCAAATTCTTGTTAAGACGCTTCTCCTTGTTTCTTCTTTAAAAGAACTTTTATTAAAATGTTTTAAAACAAAAAACAAAAAAAAAACTACAACCTAACCATTTGAAATTTAGCGTTGTAACACAAAAAAGAGAGGTGAGCGCTTTCGGTTTATCAACCTTCTTCAGATCTGAAAGCACCATTCTTTGAAAACATATTTACAGAATTTCTTGGGTTTTCCGTAAGCGTTTGCTCACTTCTCTTTCTACTACATATATTACTCTTGTTGCAGTTAGTACCTATGCTATTATATGCATCTTTGTTGTAGTATGGCGTAATGTTACTCTGAATTATTTTAGGCATTGCTACATTCTTTGTAAATAACTTAATGCTAATCAAATTTCTCAAACATATTGTTACTGCATTCTCAAAATACTGTACTTTTTGCCTTGTATATATTTGTATTGTATATTTCTCTCTGTTTTGTACTGTTAAGTATCTTACAAACTGAATTGTTAGTTTTTTCTTATTTTTGAATTACTTTCCCGGAGCTTTTCCCTTTGGGTCTCCACTGAAAAAGGGCTCTCAGTGCCCAGTCAGACTAAACTGGTTAACAAATGTAAAAATAAATAAATAAAATATTTTTCACATTTCATCTATATTGGCTTCTGCATATTCCATCTATATCAGTGCTGTTTTTATTTTCAAGTAAATATTTATTTATTTACTTTATAGGTTCTTAGGTTAGTATTTATTTATTTATTTTAGTTTGTTTACCAAGTAGTACACTGATTGCTATAGACCATCTGAGGGCATAGCCCAGATGAAGAGATTCACAAAAAAAAAAAAAAAAAAAAAAAAAAGAAAAAGAAAATAGACAAATTCACAAATACAGAGTAATCACAGAAGGTAGATAATCAAATAGGTAATTGATACAATATGTAAATAATAACAGAGTAGAAAATCAAATGTGAATTAATTTTAGTAGTAAATATGAAAGGGAAGCAGCTGCTGAGAACAGAGGATAAAAAAATGTGATACCGGTGATGAGGGTGTTAGGTTATTTGTCCAGTGGAAAGCATTTGCAGTCAGATTTTTGATGAATGTGTCTTTTGATCTGAGCTCTGAAGGTGGAAAAAGAGAAGACTTCTTTAAGGTGAAGGAGGAAGGATTGCCAGTGTCTGGGTGCAAGAATAAAGAAAGAATAGTTGGTACAGTGCAGTTTAGTTTGGGGTGTCTGGAGTGAGGGAGTTAATTGAAAGAGGATGTAGGGATTGTAGGTGTGGATTTGTTATGGCGTTTGGATGCAAGCATTAGAAAAGCATCTGGCTGATGTAGATTGTAAACAAAAGACCCTAGGAGTATCTCAACTCTGTAGGAGGCTGGTAGCTATTTGGCTTTGTAGATGGTGATGTAGTGGTGTTCCTGAGGGGAGGAACTGGAAATGAATTGGAAGATTTTGCTTTCAATGGATGAGTTTTTAAGCCTGGCCAATTTACCTTTTGTGCTCAAAATAACCTATCCCATTTAGTTATATATATTACCCCTGATGAGAATAACTGGGATTACACCACACATAATTTGAAGGGATCCATGCATGGGATAAAGCATTTAGGAGCTGCATCTGTCCATTAGTAGTATAGAGGGCAACCCTAGGGTAAATGTTTTGTTTCCCAACCGTAGTTCAAAGTTACAATTGAAAATGGACAAGGAAACACTTTGTTTAATGTAAATGGGCAGCTGTATCCTCTGTGAAATACAGCTGTCCCTTCAAACTGTTCTGTTGATGTTGCAGAAGATGTTTAGATCCCAGTATTTCTGATGACATTTGACTTGCTGATGTGCAGTAAATCCGTCAGTAATGGGTCAGAAGATGCCTTGTATGCCAGACACGTCACCTCTTAGCAGTCTGCAGGATACCGAGTATAGTGACAGGGCTTTGAGTCAGTCCGTGTAGGGCATGTTGTTTAGGCTTTGTATTCTTTTAGTAAGGTATCTCTGTGAGCATTTCAGTTTTATTTTTCTGGACAGATACATGCCAAAGGAGGAATTATATTCAATGGTTGGCCTAATGAGGGCTGAGTAAAAGGAGATAATAACATCCCAAGATCTAGACACAATCCCTTTGTTTATAAGCTATGCAATATAGAAGGACTTTCTTACAATGATAGACACATGTTGGTCAGAAGTACATCACTACCAAAATCTCAAAAAAACTGGGTCATCTGTTAGGGGAGTACTGTTAATGTGGTAGCTCCATGGGGTAGATGACTTCCCAAGGGATACAATAAAGCATTTTTGGCATTTAGTTTCACTCCATGATTTTGGCACCAGTTATTTATTTGAGACAAACCTTCCTGCAGGATGGCTAAATCATTTGGGGATTCAATGACTGCTCCTAGCTTGTAGTCATCTGCAAACTTAGTCAGCCAAAGCCCATTGGTATTTCCTGTTATTTCAAAAAAGTAGATGTGAGACAGGAGAGGCCCCAGCACAGGACTCAGGGGGACACTACTGGTGACTGGTCTCTTTGTGGAGATAGCTTCCCCTATTTTGATTATCTGCATCTCATCTGTGAGCCAGTTAGAAGTCCAGCGGGTGACATGGTGTTTTAGTCCCAATTTATTTATTTTTTCTACTATGTCTGAGTGGGGAATTGTGTCAAAAGCTTTAGCCAGGTTAAAGTATGTGGTGGGTATCATTTTGCCTTCATCTTTTCCTTTGCTGACCATTTAAAAAAATCCACCAGGTTGAGTATGTATGGCCTGCCTTGATGAATCCAAACTGAGACAGAACTAGAGTTTGGTGGTTCTCAATGTCCTGACTGATTAAATCCAAGATAAGTCCTTCCATGGCTTTGCATATAAGGCTGATCAGACTCATAGGTCTGTAATTACCTGGATCTGTGGAAGATTCTACCTTATGCAGGGGAGTGACTATAGCTTGGTAATAAACCTGCATAAAGGCTAAGATTGTTCTGTGTTGTTAGGGATGTGAATAAATCATGCTTCATGCTATTTAAGATGCATCAAGGGATTTTTGTCAGTACCCATCTGTGACTCCCCACCAATGAACCAGTAATCAAGGAGCCTCAATCCTCACCAGTAACACCAGTGAGGGACGTACATTAGGAAGATGACAGGTACACACAGTATTTCCAGATCAGCTCTCTGCATCGAGTGCAATTTTTCATAAGATCACACAAAGACCACAGTCAGTCCAGGGCTAGTTTCTCCCTCTTTCTCCAGATCCCCAATAAGACTCCCCACTGGCATAACTATAGGGTTGAGATCTCAGCTGAGTGGCCAAGCCAAGACTTCCAGCACCCTTTCTGTCCTACCAGTGCTTTGTGTCCCTGCCCAAGTAGCTCAGACATGCGCCCACACACGCACACACACACACACACACACACACACACACACACACACACACACACACACACACACACACACACACACACACACACTTTGAGGTTTGATTTATGCACACATACACCTGAGAAAGGCTGGCACATGTTTACTAGTTATGCTCTCTTCTGCCCAGACTATAAGGCAGTTATTAATGCCAGAAGCTAGCTCTTTATCAGCTACTTTAAAGCCCTTAACAAAGGGTGTTCTATCTTACTGTGTAATATTACTATCAATACAAATGGTAGTTTGACCAAGAGCAAGGCTTTTAGGAGTGGCCTACACAGTGTCACCAAATAAATATGCAAGTACTCTCAGAGCTTAAATATCTTTACAAAGATCAGCCACAATGAAAAGTTTAAAAATATTTAATAATAAATAATAAAATAACAAGAAAATGCTCACTATATAATCACAGTAACATCAGAGTTCAAAATCACAGGAAATATTTAAAACAACATTGCAGGTCAGTCTCAAATAAAGAAAAAAAATCTAAATTAAGCTTTGCTATATTCGTGACTATATTTAAGAGAATTTCTATACCCTAGTACACTTACTTAATTAGAGCAGCAAGGCAGACCTGGTGAGTGGATCTTGATGTTGCCAGGTAAAGACAGAATACAGAATGCAGTCTCTCTCTCAAAGACTTCTGAAATTAATTACTCAAAGATTACTGCCACGGCCGGCCTTAGGCATAGGCGAACTAGGCGACTGCCTAGGGCGCCGTGCAAGCCGGCCTCAAAAGGGCGCAATCCACGGATCGTCGGAGTGAAGCCAACAGACACCAACGTTTATTTTATTATTTTTTTTTTTTTATTTCTCACTGCCCTAAGACTACAATTGCGCCCTCCCCGGCATCTGAAGGGCACAATTTACAGAGCGGAGTTCTGCGAGGACCCCTAACCTGGAAGCCAAACAGAGTAACAGACAACGTTTCTTTTTCTTTTTTTTTTTTTTTATTTCACCGCCGCTGCCCTAAAGACTACAATTGCGGTCTCCTCAGCATTCTGATGCTGGCTGGGGAGGCGCAATTGTAGTCTTTAGCAGCGGTGTGAAATAAAAAAAAAAACGTTGTCTGTTCGGCTTTCAGGTTAGGGGTCCTCATAAACTCGCTCTGTAAATGCACCCTTCTGACAGAAGGCGCAATTTACAGAGCGAGTACTGTTGTGAAGATTCTTAACCTGGAAAAGCAGAATAGACAACAACATTTCTTTTTTTATTTCACAGTCCACTGCACAATTGCGGTCTCCCCAGCATTCTGATGCTGGGGAGGGCGCAATTGTAGTCTTTAGGGCAGCGGACTGTGAAAAAAAAAAAAGAAAGAAATGTCTGTTCGGCTTTTCCAGGTTAGAATCCTCAACAGAACTCATCTGTAAATGCGCCTTCTGACAGAAGGGCGCAATTTACAGAGCGGAGTACTAGTATGTGTGTGTGTTTAAGTGTGTTAGCGCGCGCTTGCGGCCAGGAGGTAATGCTTAATGTCACTTCACCAAATGACACAGCTTCAAACAGCTACAATTTAAGGTTAGAGGTCTGGATATTCTCACAAACTGATGGCAAAGCTCCTCCTAGTCTGGAAATTAGGTTCCCCTCATCTCTGAAGTAGCTATTAGTTGATGTGGTACCCCACTCACAAGACAACTGAATCATGAGCAGTGAATTTTTGGTGTGTGCATATAAATAACGTTTTGTATTTTGAGTGGGATGGCAGCATTCTTGAGGAACACCTGGATATTATCCCGTTGTCACCTGTATGTAACTTCTGTGGAATGTAAGGCATCAATATACAGCAAACCTCCAAAAGATAAAATTGGACCAAGCACGGCTTATATGAGAGAGAGAGAGAGAGAGAGACACACACTAGGGACAATCTTTAAACATTGAAGTTAGAAAATGACAGACATTGAAGTCTGACAGTCAAATGTCTGTCATTTTCTAACTTCAATGTTTAATGACTTGCCACTAATTTGCCAGAAAACCAAATTTTCATATAAAAAAAGGGACCAAAACTATGAGGCATAAATCTGGACATTCTGCAAATATCTGTACAATTGAGAGGTATGGATGGGTTCTGTACTGTTTGTACATATACATAGGAAGAATACAAGAACAATGTTTGCAAATCGCAATTTCTATTTGTTTAGTTTTTATTATCATTTAAAAGTATCCATCTACATTCAGCTGAAAAGGGTTAAGATTGGTTGTGGTCAGTTTATATATTTATTTATTTATGTATACATTATGTCTATAGTTATGCATTTAACTATGTATTTTTATCTCAGGACTAAGTGAGACAGCAATTTACTGAGCAAACCTCTCTGAAAGTAATTACAATAAAAAAAAAAAATTCCCAAAGAAAACAGATATTGTGTCCCTAAATACAGTGGGCTGCCCACACCTACATATGGGGATAGGAGAATATTCCATTACTTAAGCCCCCAACTCAGATCAGCTTATGGTGAAGAAGTGCACCCATAGCAGATAAAAATGTTTTCTGGTATTGTGGATTACTGAAAATGAATGATAATGCATCTGTATCAGACACACTGTCATTCATTCATCCTTTTATAGGTTCATGGGTTTATAGGTAGGTACTAGGCTATCGGCCCGAGGGCCTACGTAAGCCTAGCCAACAAGGTTCCCTGGCTTACGCCACACAAGAATGTTATTTTCCTGTGTCACTGTCGAGCAGAGACACAGAAGTGATCCCAGGTGTATTTCCTATTTCCCATCCACTCATCAAGATTTTTCTTGAAGAGTGCTAATGAAGAACTTTACTTGACATAGATGGATAGCCTGTTCTAGAGTATGGGAAGTCTCTGGGACAGGAATCTATCCCTCCAGCATATCCTGTTTATTGTGGTGACAAGGTTAAGGTCCCTAGGCGTGTAGCTTGGAGGGATTGGGATTTCTTTAGGTGTAGCATGTCCAACAGCTCTGGGTTTGACATAGCTTTATATGTTAGGCAGAGATCACCTTGGAGTAGGTGATATACTACGGAGAAAAGCTGGAGTTTTTGGAGACGGTCAGTGTAGGGCATCTGTTTGAGGCCAGTAACCCTCTTTGTTAGGTACTTTTGTGGCCTTTCCAGCTGCTGCAGATGTCATGTGAGGTACATTCCAAAAGGGGTGTTGTACTCTATAATGGGTCTAATGAGTGTCAAGTAGAGGGGAACAATTAACTCTTTTTTTCCTGGATGAGAACCCTTTTATGATGAGGTGTGCCACGTAGAAGGACTTCCTGACTACTGTGGCGATGTGACTATCAAAGGACAGACTACTGTCCACCTTGGTCCCAAGGTCTCTTGTCACACATTCTGTGTTAAGTAGACTGCTGTCTATGTTGTAGTTCATGGGTACAGAGTTTTTACCAAAGGGGATGACAATGCACTTTTTGGCATTGAGCTTGAGGCCATGGCTCTGACACCAGGCATCTGTGTCAGCGAGGCCCTTCTGTAGGATTTCCACATCATTTGGGGACTCGACTATGGCTCCTAGTTTGCAGTCATCTGCGAACTCCGTTAGCCAGAGGCTTTCTGTGTTAGCCTGTACTTCAGAGAAGTAGATACCAAACAGGATAGGTCCCAGGACTGAACCCTGTGGTACTCCACTTGTCACTGGTTTGAGGTCAGATTTGGAGTGTGCAACTTTTACAGTATGGGTTCTGTCAGTGAGCCAGTTGGCAACCCATCTTGTGATGTAGGGATTTATGCCTAGTTTAGTGAGTTTAGCTATAATTCCAGAATGGGGGATGGTGTTGAAAGCCTTGGCGAGGTCAAGACAGGCTGTGTGAACCACCTTACCCTCATCTACGGTTTTGGTGACTGCCTCAAAGAAGTCGATCAGGTTCAGGAGGCATGATCTGCCTTTCACAAACCCGAACTGGGTGGGATCCAGAGTTTGGAGGTTACCAATGTCTTTGTTTATGAGTTCCACGATGATACATTCTATGGCCTTGCAGACCAGGCTCATCAGGCTAATAGGGTGACAGTTCCTGGGATCAGTGGTGGCTCCCCCTTTGTGGAGTGGGATAACTGTTGCTGTACACCATTTAGTTGGTGCAAAGCCTGATGTGAGGCTATGATTGAACATGGTGCTTAGATGGGGAGCTAGTTTGTTCTGAAGTTCATGTAAAATGTAGCCTGGGATGTTGTCCGGTCTTGTAGATGCTGTGTTTTTGGCTTTGGAGAGTGCAGCTTTTACCTGCGTAGCTGTGATTACAGGGACTCTGCATTCTTCCTATATAGATATGGGCTCTTTAGGGGGTGAGGGGGGTAAAGTTAGCACTGAACCTATCTGCCAGGATGTTGGCAATATCAGTTGGTTCTGTAATTTTTATGCCATTGTGCTGTAACTCAGAGCAAATCTGGGTGTTGCCATTGAGATTCTTGACATAGTTATAGAATGCTTTGTGGTTGTCCTTAGAATCAGTGGCAATTTTGTTTTCATAGCTTGCTTTGGAGCATCTTATATGGGATCTCAGCTTCTTACTGAGGTTGACCAGGGAGCTCCTCCACTCATGGGATTTTACTCTCTTTTGCAATAATTTCTTCCTTCTGTTGTACAGTTTGTTTATGGCAGGGGGCCACCAGATTGGCTTCCTGTTTTTGGAGGATAGCGTCTTGGTTCTGTTTGGGATAGCATGATCCATGCACTTGTGTGAGTGCTTATAGGGTGCATTTGTGTAGGATTCAGCAGTCGTAACTGTATTGTCCATCTGCATGGGTGTCATGAAGTTCACCACTTCTGTCTTAAGTATGAAGTTGGCTTTGGAGAAATGTTTTACCATGGTTTTCTTAATGGGGTGGGGGCAGGATGTGGATATCAAGGGTGATTAGCTTATGGTCGGATCGGACCAACGAGTAGTTGACTTCATTTGTGGAACACCGGTCACTCATGTTGGTAATGACTATGTCTAGGATATTGTTGCCCCTGGTGAGGGTGTGGATAAGTTGATCCAGGGGATTAGAGTTTATGAATTCCAGAAAGTGTTGTGTGAAGGAGTTGGTATACGAGTAGTTTTCCCAGTTAATGGTGGGGTAGTTGAAATCTCCCATTATTAGGGTGTTTGGTTGAACCCTAATATCTTCCAGTACATCAAGAAAAGAGAAGTGGGAATCCTGGGGCATGGTGGGGGATCTGTAGCAAGCTACAATTTGGATTGCAGTTTTGCCCAGAGTTAGTTGCACTTGGATAACCTCGGATGCATTATACTGAGCAACTAGCCTGGAGGTGTGGATATCCTTAATGAATATGGACACACCTCCGCCTTTGGTGTTCTGGTCCAGGTTACATGGCTGAAAAGTGTGGCATGAGTTATAACCTGGTAGTGCAGGGGTGCTCTCTGGAGCCTTGAACCAGTTCTCAGTCACTGCACAGATATCGATGTTCTCCATTTTAAGGAGTGCCTCGAGTGAGTGCATTTTGAGATTTAGACTTAGCATTGAGTAGCATCCATCCATCCATCCAAACATCCAACCATGTTTCTTGCCGCAGTGTAGTTTGTGTCTTGCATGTAAAGCATCATCAGTCCAGCAGTTTGACTTGTTTTCCTAGGGTTGGCAAGTAAGTGCCCCATTTTGAAAATTGTTTTTTTTTTCCTTTCCTTATTGTGGTACTTGTCCTATTTTAGTTGTGGGTTAGGGTCAGATGCCTTACATATATTTAGGGTATGGTCACTCTGCAAAAGATCCTACAATATTTTTGTAGAAGGCACATATCCCACAAAGACTTCTACTCTGATTGTATTTTTGTTGGGTCCCATTCACAACATTGCTTCCTGGGAGATCTATGATAATTTTAGCAAATGCCCATATGATAATGAGCATACCTCTCAACTGTCCAGATTTTTACCTCATATTTTTGACCTATTCTTCATACAATTTGTGGTTTTCTGGCAAATCATTCAGGATTGAATTAACTAAATGTCATACATATGAGTTTGTCTTCATGCCCTTCAGAAAATGCCTGCTAAGAAAATAGTGTTATTTTAGCAACTTTCTAGGATTACAAGAGCAATATTTATAATCTGTCCCTCTTTTGCCACCCCCCACTCTTTCAGGCTTTTTCCAGCTTTCTTGTACTAAGAGATTGAAAGGTATGGAGGCATGTATGTAATGCTCTGCTTGCTGATTATTTGGTGCATTTAAGGGGATAGGGGGTTTGCATTCCTGAGTCTGTCCTCTTTTTATAAGATGCCTAGTAACTATGAACTTCTTGTCAGTTTCTCAGTTATTCCCTATTGCAATTTTACCAGCTTACCATTTTTTTGTGTGTAATGTAGTAAAGTAATTCTTCAAGGGTGGCAGACAGTGAATTGGTAGATGAAACACTGAAATGTAAAATTGTTTGCCAGTAACAGACTGCTCATTATTAAAAAAATATCTTTAATGTAGAATTATTCGGATGAACTTTACTTCTGCAGAGATTGTGCTTATTGACTTGTGGATTTTAATGACAGAACTTTGAGTGGCCTTTTACAGGTTCATAGATTAGTACTAAGCTAACTGTCCTTGTGAGCCATTTTAAGCCTAGCCAATTATCTCTTGTAAGACTCAAACCCTGCACCTTGTGTTTGTAAGGCAAACACCATAACCATGAGGCCACACTCCCATCCCCTCTTTATAGTTAAAATGTTTTGAAATGGGCAAGTTTGTCATTACTGGGTCATGCATTTTGTTTTATTGCTTACTGGGAAAATGTTCAAAACTACAAATTTAAAAAAACACACTAACAAGTGGTGCTTTATTATACAAGGAATGTAATTTAATACAATCAGAAAGGTGAATCAAAACACACAAACATGTATGCATGGCCCTAAAATGTGTGCAAGGAGGCCGTTTGAAAATAGCCCAAAGGTAAACTTAAGCCTCCACTGGCCAGATGCATTTTTTATGAATGTGGATTTTCATGCCGTTTCAATGGCAGAGAAGTTTATTGCTCATGCTAAGTCTGTTTTCATTGTGAGACTGTATTGTTTAGCAAATATCTGTGTTTGTGCTATTCAAGTTTAAGCTACTGTACATATGGAGGAGGGAGGTTGCTATTCTACTTTCACTGAGCTGTAAAGTTCACTTGCCTACCCCAAAGTAAATTAAAATGTTTAGATTAACTTAAGCATCTCTTCGAAATAAGGCATATGAGCTTCAATTTTCTGAGGACGTGACTTTTATACTAAAATATATGTGAAGGGGCAACTGATAAAGCAGGTTTATTAAAGGAAAATTCCACTGTCCTTCACTTTCAGTTTAACTGCATCACAAGGTATCTTTTCTTCATATGCATTTAAATGAAGGAAATGGCTGCAGTGACTTTCCTGGGGAGTGACCGATCTATGGGTGTGGCTTATAGGGGTGTTTCATGAGCACAGTATGGGTGGGGCTTAAGGGGTGCCGGAGTACTACTTCGCCTAGGGCACCAGTTCAGCTAAGGCCGGCCCTGATTACTGCTGGGATAGTTTGCAGAGTTACATAATTTCTTCTCATCTGACTATCTCAGGTAACCCCCCCCCCCTGCTGAAAGCTAGCAGTATTTAGCATCTACCTGTGAAAATACATACACAAGGACATTCCCTCAGATCTTTGTTGATCATGGAAGTCATAAAACAATAAAACACTTCCAAGTCAATGCAGAAAACTTCTCAGCACAGGAATTGTGTCTGTTGCTGCACTGAAATGAAAGATAATATCTTTTTTATTGAGTGGCAATAAAGTAATTTAATTTCAGCTATTTTTCTGAGGTTAACCTTCTGTATCCCAGTTGCAACTGTTAAAATATATATACATTTAAACAGTTACAGTAGTGTACATACATTTCTGTTCTATTCCAGTAGGGCATGCTGTGGTTACATTTTAAGCACTTTGCAAAAGCCTTTTCAACACACACATTTTAAGCACTTTGCAAAAAGCTTTTCAAGACACACTTCTATACCAGCAGTTTGATATACACCGGACATACAGTTTTCATACATTTGTAACACAGGTATCTTATATGAATCAGGTTGATATTCTCAAATGATATATAATTATGTACAGAATTCCAGATAGCTGGGCTGGCAGTATCTCCTTTTATTACACTTCTATATAAATCATGTTAATATTCATAGATGACATATAAATTATTTACAGAATTCCAGCTAGCTGTGCTTGCAGTACCACTTTTGTCACACCATCAATGCAGTATTTTTAGCTTTTGATAGCACTTTTAGGACTTGTATATAATGA